>NC_086452.1:123064430-123364430 GCF_028390025.1 Pseudophryne corroboree
CCAGAGTGCTTACTGATGCCAGCCTTGACTCGAGCGATGTGCCGCTCCTGAGATTCTACAAATTTGTACTCGCCATCAGAACCCATTCCAAATCCCTGCTCGACCTCTCTGGGACCCTCACCAAAACAAACTGTCCTAATCAAACCCAGAATCACTAACAGAACCCGAAACGCAGTCTCTTATGATCGATCCATTTCGTTAGGTGAAAGGAGGAAAATAAGAAGGAGAAAAGAAAGGAAAAATGCAGGGGTAGGTGAAAAAAGAAAAGTGGTGCGACAACCGTTCTAAATCTTGTTACTCTCCGTGCTCAGATGCCTTTCAACAGTCCTGCCTCTCAACTTTCCCAGAACAAGCACTCTAGTGATACGAGGTTCTCTTCCACCTGCTCTTTGTCACGAGTCTTCTCCGGGTCAGCGACCATCTTGCAGTGGGACGAGTGGACCCAAGTCTCTCTTTCGGCGACCTTCAATGCTGTCGTGCTGGTTAACAATACTTGGTATGGTCCTTCCCACCTGTCTATGAGGCAACCTGAGTTTAAGAAATTTCAAATCGTCACATAATCCCCAGGTTCAATGTCATGACAATTACTGTTCGGTAGGTCAGGAATCACCAGCTTTACATTTCTTTGTTGCTGCTGGCTCATCCCAACCAAATATCTCACAGTCACTTCGTTATTACATTCCAAATCATCCTGGGGGTCTATCATTACATGAGGTTGTCGACCAAAAAGAATTTCAGAGGGTGATAAGTTAAGGGGAGACCTGGGAGTGGTTCTGATGTTGTACAACACTAGTGGCAAAGCTTCTGGCCACAACATTCCAGTTTCAGCCATTACTCTGCTCAGCTTGTTCCCATCAGTTTGCACATGACCTGAAAGACTTCACCTGTAAAATTGGTGCCCCTATCACTTTCAATTATTCTAGGGATACCATATCTACACACAAACTCCTGCACAATTTTCTTTGCAGTGAACGTAGCAGTATTTGTGGCAGCAGGGAACGCTTCTACCCAATTGGAAGATACGTCAATACAAACTAACACATATTTCTCTAACGTCCTAGTGGATGCTGGGGACTCTGAAAGGACCATGGGGAATAGCGGCTCCGCAGGAGACTGGGCACAAAAGTAAAAAGCTTTAGGACTACCTGGTGTGCACTGGCTCCTCCCCCTATGACCCTCCTCCAAGCCTCAGTTAGATTTTTGTGCCCGAACGAGACGGGTGCAGGCTAAGGGCTCTCCTGAGCTGCTTAGTGTAAAAGTTTAAAGAAGGTTTTTTATTTTCAGTGAGACCTGCTGGCAACAGGCTCACTGCACCGAGGGACTAAGGGGAGAAGAAGCGAACTCACCTGCGTGCAGAGTGGATTGGGCTTCTTAGGCTACTGGACATTAGCTCCAGAGGGACGATCACAGGCCCCGCCATGGATGGGTCCCAGAGCCGCGCCGCCGGCCCCCTTACAGAGCCAGAAGACTGAAGAGGTCCGGAAAATCGGCGGCAGAAGACGTCCTGTCTTCTATAAGGTAGCGCACAGAACCGCAGCTGTGCGCCATTGCTCTCAGCACACTTCATACTCCGGTCACTGAGGGTGCAGGGCGCTGGGGGGGGCGCCCTGAGACGCAATAAAAACACCTTTTTTGGCAAAAAATACATCACATATAGCTCCTGGGCTATATGGATGCATTTAACCCCTGCCAATTTTTCCATAAAAAAGCGGGAGAAAGGCCGCCGAGAAGGGGGCGGAGCCTATCTCCTCAGCACACTGGCGCCATTTTTTCCTCACAGCTCCGTTGGAGGAAGGCTCCCTGACTCTCCCCTGCAGTCCTGCACTACAGAAACAGGGTAAAACAAGAGAGGGGGGGCACTAAATTGGCATATAAATATATACAGCAGCTATATTAGGGAAAAACACTTTTATAAGGTTATCCCTGTATATATATAGCGCTCTGGTGTGTGCTGGCAAACTCTCCCTCTGTCTCCCCAAAGGGCTAGTGGGGTCCTGTCCTCTATCAGAGCATTCCCTGTGTGTGTGCTGTGTGTCGGTACGTTGTGTCGACATGTATGAGGAGGAAAATGGTGTGGAGGCGGAGCAATTGCCTGTGTTAGTGATGTCACCCCCTAGGGAGTCGACACCTGACTGGATGGTCTTATGGAAAGAATTACGTGATAGTGTCAGCACTTTACAAAAGACTGTTGACGACATGAGACAGCCGGCAAATCAGTTAATACCTGTACAGGCGTCTCAAACACCGTCAGGGGCTCTAAAGCGCCCGTTACCTCAGGTCGATACAGACACAGACCGGACACTGACTCCAGTGTCGACGGTGAGGAAACAAACGTATTTTCCAGTAGGGCCACACGTTACATGATCACGGCAATGAAGGAGGTTTTGAACATTTCTGATACTACAAGTACCACAAAAAAGGGTATTATGTGGGGTGTGAAAAAACTACCCGTAGTTTTTCCCGAATCAGATGAATTAAATGAGGTGTGTGATGAAGCGTGGGTTTCCCCCGATAAAAAACTGCTAATTTCTAAAAAATTATTGGCATTATACCCTTTCCCGCCAGAGGTTAGGGCACGTTGGGAAACACCCCCTAGGGTAGATAAGGCGCTCACACGCTTATCAAAACAAGTGGCGTTACCGTCTCCTGATACGGCCGCCCTCAAGGAACCAGCTGATAGGAAGCTGGAAAATATCCTAAAAAGTATATACACACATACTGGTATTATACTGCGACCAGCAATCGCCTCAGCCTGGATGTGCAGTGCTGGGGTGGCTTAGTCGGATTCCCTGACTGAAAATATTGATACCCTGGACAGGGACAATATATTATTGACTATAGAGCATTTAAAGGATGCATTTCTATATATGCGAGATGCACAGAGGGATATTTGCACTCTGGCATCAAGAGTAAGTGCGATGTCCATTTCTGCCAGAAGAGGATTATGGACGCGACAGTGGTCAGGGGATGCGGATTCCAAACGGCATATGGAAGTATTGCCGTATAAAGGGGAGGAGTTATTTGGGGTCGGTCTATCGGACCTGGTGGCCACGGCAACGGCTGGGAAATCCACCTTTTTACCCCAAGTCACCTCGCAGCAGAAAAAGATACCGTCTTTTCAGGCTCAGTCCTTTCGTCCCCATAAGGGCAAGCGGGCAAAAGGCCACTCATATCTGCCCCGGGGCAGAGGAAGGGGAAAAAGACTGCAGCAGACAGCCCCTTCCCACGAACAGAAGCCCTCCCCCGCTTCTGCCAAGTCCTCAGCATGACGCTGGGGCCTTACAAGCGGACTCAGGCACGGTGGGGGCCCGTCTCAAGAATTTCAGCGCGCAGTGGGCTCACTCGCAAGTGGACCCCTGGATCCTGCAGGTAGTATCTCAGGGGTACAAATTGGAATTCGAGACGTCTCCCCCTCGCCGGTTCCTGAAGTCTGCTTTACCAACGTCGCCCCCCGACAGGGAGGCGGTATTGGAAGCCATTCACAAGCTGTATTCCCAGCAAGTGATAATCAAGGTACCCCTCCTACAACAGGGAAAGGGGTATTATTCCACGCTGTTTGTGGTACCGAAGCCGGACGGCTCGGTGAGACCCATTTTAAATCTGAAATCCTTGAACACTTACATAAAAAGGTTCAAGTTCAAGATGGAGTCACTCAGAGCAGTGATAGCGAACCTGGAAGAAGGGGACTATATGGTGTCTCTGGACATCAAGGATGCTTACCTCCATGTCCCAATTTGCCCTTCTCACCAAGGGTACCTCAGGTTTGTGGTACAGAACTGTCACTATCAGTTTCAGACGCTGCCGTTTGGATTGTCCACGGCACCCCGGGTCTTTACCAAGGTAATGGCCGAAATGATGATTCTTCTTCGAAGAAAAGGCGTCTTAATTATCCCTTACTTGGACGATCTCCTGATAAGGGCAAGGTCCAGAGAACAGTTAGAGGTCGGAGTAGCACTATCTCAAGTAGTACTACGACAGCACGGATGGATTCTAAATATTCCAAAATTGCAGCTGATTCCGACGACACGTCTGCTGTTCCTAGGAATGATTCTGGACACAGTACAGAAAAAGGTGTTTCTCCCGGAAGAGAAAGCCAGGGAGTTATCCGACCTAGTCAGGAACCTCCTAAGACCAGGCCAAGTGTCAGTACATCAATGCACAAGAGTCCTGGGAAAGATGGTGGCTTCTTACGAAGCGATTCCATTCGGCAGATTCCACGCAAGAACTTTTCAGTGGGATCTGCTGGACAAATGGTCCGGATCGCATCTTCAAATGCATCAGCGGATAACCCTGTCCCTAAAGACAAGGGTGTCTCTCCTGTGGTGGTTACAGAGTGCTCATCTCCTAGAGGGCCGCAGATTCGGCATTCAGGATTGGGTCCTGGTGACCACGGATGCCAGCCTGAGAGGCTGGGGAGCAGTCACACAGGGAAGAAATTTCCAGGGCTTGTGGTCAAGCATGGAAACGTCACTTCACATAAATATCCTGGAACTAAGGGCCATTTACAATGCCTTAAGTCAGGCAAGGCCTCTGCTTCAGGGTCAGCCGGTGTTGATCCAGTCGGACAACATCATGGCAGTCGCCCACGTAAACAGACAGGGCGGCACAAGAAGCAGGAGGGCAATGACGGAAGTGGCAAGGATTCTTCGCTGGGCGGAAAATCATGTGATAGCACTGTCAGCAGTGTTCATTCCGGGAGTGGACAACTGGGAAGCAGACTTCCTCAGCAGACACGATCTTCACCCGGGGGAGTGGGGACTTCACCCAGAAGTCTTCCACATGAATGTGAACCGTTGGGAAAAACCAAAGGTGGACATGATGGCGTCCCGCCTCAACAAAAAACTGGACAGATATTGCGCCAGGTCAAGGGACCCTCAGGCAATAGCTGTGGACGCTCTGGTAACACCGTGGGTGTACCAGTCAGTGTATGTGTTCCCTCCTCTGCCTCTCATACCCAAGGTACTGAGAATCATAAGAAGGAGAGGAGTAAAGACTATACTCGTGGCTCCGGATTGGCCAAGAAGGACTTGGTACCCGGAAATTCAAGAGATGCTCACGGAAGACCCGTGGCCTCTACCTCTAAGAAAGGACCTGCTCCAGCAGGGACCATGTCTGTTCCAAGACTTACCGCGGCTACGTTTGACGGCATGGCGGTTGAACGCCGGATCCTGAAGGAAAAAGGCATTCCGGATGAAGTCATCCCTACCCTGATCAAAGCCAGGAAGGATGTAACCGTACAACATTATCACCGTATTTGGCGTAAATATGTTGCGTGGTGCGAGGCCAGAAAGGCCCCTACAGAGGAATTTCAACTGGGTCGATTCCTGCATTTCCTGCAAACAGGACTGTCTATGGGCCTAAAATTAGGGTCCATTAAGGTTCAAATTTCGGCCCTGTCAATATTCTTCCAAAAAGAACTAGCTTCAGTTCCTGAAGTTCAGACGTTTGTCAAGGGAGTACTGCATATACAGCCTCCTTTTGTGCCTCCAGTGGCACCTTGGGATCTCAATGTAGTTTTGGGATTCCTAAAATCACATTGGTTTGAACCATTCACCACTGTGGACTTAAAATATCTCACATGGAAAGTGGTAATGCTGTTAGCCCTGGCTTCAGCCAGGCGTGTCTCAGAATTGGCGGCTTTATCCTATAAAAGCCCTTACCTAATTTTTCATACGGACAGGGCAGAATTGAGGACTCGTCCTCAATTTCTCCCTAAGGTGGTTTCAGCATTTCACTTAAACCAGCCTATTGTGGTGCCTGCGGCTACTAGGGACTTGGAGGATTCCAAGTTGCTGGACGTAGTCAGGGCCCTGAAAATATATGTTTCCAGGACGGCTGGAGTCAGAAAATCTGACTCGCTGTTTATCCTGTATGCACCCAACAAGCTGGGTGCTCCTGCTTCTAAGCAGACGATTGCTCGTTGGATTTGTAGTACAATTCAGCTTGCACATTCTGTGGCAGGCCTGCCACAGCCAAAATCTGTAAAAGCCCATTCCACACGGAAAGTGGGCTCATCTTGGGCGGCTGCCCGAGGGGTCTCGGCTTTACAACTTTGCCGAGCAGCTACTTGGTCAGGGGCAAACACGTTTGCTAAATTCTACAAATTTGATACCCTGGCTGAGGAGGACCTGGAGTTCTCTCATTCGGTGCTGCAGAGTCATCCGCACTCTCCCGCCCGTTTGGGAGCTTTGGTATAATCCCCATGGTCCTTTCGGAGTCCCCAGCATCCACTAGGACGTTAGAGAAAATAAGAATTTACTTACCGATAATTCTATTTCTCATAGTCCGTAGTGGATGCTGGGCGCCCATCCCAAGTGCGGATTGTCTGCATTACTTGTACATAGTTATTGTTACAAAAATCGGGTTATTGTTGTTGTGAGCCATCTTTTCAGAGGCTCCTTCTGTTATCATGCTGTTAACTGGGTTCAGATCACAAGTTGTACGGTGTGATTGGTGTGGCTGGTATGAGTCTTACCCGGGATTCAAAATCCTTCCTTATTGGGTACGCTCGTCCGGGCACAGTATCCTAACTGAGGCTTGGAGGAGGGTCATAGGGGGAGGAGCCAGTACACACCAGGTAGTCCTAAAGCTTTTTACTTTTGTGCCCAGTCTCCTGCGGAGCCGCTATTCCCCATGGTCCTTTCGGAGTCCCCAGCATCCACTACGGACTATGAGAAATAGAATTATCGGTAAGTAAATTCTTATTTTTAAATTTCAACAGGGTGGTAACTGCATGAAATCGATTTGTATTACCTGAAAAAGCCCGTCTGTCGGAGGGATATGGGATGGCCCTATTGGTATTGACTTACCAATATTCTTCCTCAAGCAAGTAAAACATGTCTCTCTTACCTGCATGAGAAGAGAATCCTGGCGCACACCAGTAGGCTCTTACCAGCTTGCACATACCCTCTTTGCCTAGGTGAGTCAGACCGTGTGCCACCTCAGCTAGACTTGGAAGGCATGCTCTGGGGGCTACTGGCTTACCGTGTCCACCTGTCCACAGTCCCGAGGACTCCTGGCCATACCCCTTTGTCCTCCAGACTGCCCCTTCCTCTAGGGAACACAAATATTTAAGGTATTTTAACTGTTGTGTGTAATCAGTTGTGTGAAGTAAACCATCTGTGGAATGTGAAAAGAGAGGGGAAATAATAAAAAGAAAATTTGTCAGATTTGCGTTCACCATCAGGCTGTTGCACCACCATGCATATCGGTGTCTATACAAAATTTCCCTTCACCAGTATTCTCATCCTTCCTCCACCCTTTGTGCATGACCAGGCACACTGCATTAATACTGGTGTCCCTATGCTGGTGAGATATACTGGGTTCGGGCAGAACTCTGAAGGACCGAGTAGGCATGTGGCGTCTGAACTGTAATCCTGTCGGTGAACATGAGAGATGAAGAGGTGAAGACAAATCACATAGAGTTGAGTAACAGATGAGTTTGTAGAGAAGATTTTACAAAATGTGACATCTGGATTGGGCACTACAGGGAATGATTCTCTACTCTGTCTGCTCCCCTAAAAAAAAATCTATGTGTGTTATATCTCTACTGGGACTATCCCAGCCATCAATCCAGTGTCCTGTCCATGCTAAGTTCATAGGGAACTCGGTATCTTTGAGATAATTTCCTCTACCTGTGATGGACATGCATCTAGAACAGTGAAATGCAACATTAGTCTTCGTGGGTATCCAACATAATTGGTACTTCCTGGGCGGGAGCACGCTATATGTATACCATCTCTAACAAAACTTCTGTTAAGTTAACCAGTGGTCACTTCTGCTAGAGAAAGAAGCAAAAGTTTAGAGACCTCTTGTCAACCCCAGTAAGTTTTGTCAAAAGGGTAAAGTTGCATTTATTCCGTTCTTTCCATTACCCGAATCTGTGTTTTCTATATGGCTCGTGATTCCTTACTATATGTCCCTTGATCCCGTCTATGTGTTTTGTAACGTGGCTTGTTTTCTCTGTCTAGGGGTCTATATTGGCTATGTGTTCTACTACTCTTACAATCTCTAGCAAAATGTCCTTTCTTGTCGGTCTTTTCTTACCACCAGGGTTTTGGGGTTTGGGCTGATGAGACTTTGGTGTAAGAGCCTGTAAACTTTCAATCCTCATCCTCTCCTCCTGTGGTTTTCTACGCTTAGCAATATTCTTAAGGTGTTCAATTGCGCACTCTCTAAGGCAAGCTACTGTGACCCCTCTCCAATTAGGTAGGGATGTGCACCTGAAATTTTTCGGGTTTTGTGTTTTGGTTTTGGGTTTGGTTCCGTGGCCGTGTCTTGGGTTCGAACGCGTTTTGGCAAAACCTCACCGAATTTTTTTTGTCGGATTCGGGTGTGTTTTGGATTCGGGTGTTTTTTTCAAAAAACCCTAAAAAACTGCTTAAATCATAGAATTTGGGGGTCATTTTGATCCCATAGTATTATTAACCTCAATAACCATAATTTCCACTCATTTTCAGTCTATTCTGAACACCTCACACCTCACAATATTATTTTTAGTCCTAAAATTTGCACCGAGGTCGCTGGATGGCTAAGCTAAGCGACCCAAGTGGCCGACACAAACACCTGGCCCATCTAGGAGTGGCACTGCAGTGTCAGGCAGGATGGACCTTCCAAAAAATACTCCCCAAACAGCACATGACGCAAAGAAGAAAAAAAAGAGGCGCAATGAGGTAGCTGTGTGAGTAAGCTAAGCGACCCTAGTGGCCGACACAAACACCTGGCCCATCTAGGAGTGGCACTGCAGTGTCACGCAGGATGGCCCTTCCAAAAAATACTCCCCAAACAGCACATGACGCAAAGAAGAAAAAAAAGAGGCGCAATGAGGTAGCTGTGTGAGTAAGCTAAGCGACCCTAGTGGCCGACACAAACACCTGGCCCATCTAGGAGTGGCACTGCAGTGTCACGCAGGATGGCCCTTCCAAAAAATACTCCCCAAACAGCACATGACGCAAAGAAGAAAAAAAAGAGGCGCAATGAGGTAGCTGTGTGAGTAAGCTAAGCGACCCTAGTGGCCGACACAAACACCTGGCCCATCTAGGAGTGGCACTGCAGTGTCACGCAGGATGGCCCTTCTAAAAAATACTCCCCAAACAGCACATGACGCAAAGAAGAAAAAAAAGAGGCGCAATGAGGTAGCTGTGTGAGTTAGCTAAGCGACCCTAGTGGCCGACACAAACACCTGGCCCATCTAGGAGTGGCACTGCAGTGTCACGCAGGAAGGCCCTTCCAAAAAATACTCCCCAAACAACACATGACGCAAAGAAGAAAAAAAAGAGGCGCAATGAGGTAGCTGTGTGAGTAAGCTAAGCGACCCTAGTGGCCGACACAAACACCTGGCCCATCTAGGAGTGGCACTGCAGTGTCACGCAGGATGGCCCTTCCAAAAAATACTCCCCAAACAGCACATGACGCAAAGAAGAAAAAAAAGAGGCGCAATGAGGTAGCTGTGTGAGTAAGCTAAGCGACCCTAGTGGCCGACACAAACACCTGGCCCATCTAGGAGTGGCACTGCAGTGTCACGCAGGATGGCCCTTCCAAAAAATACTCCCCAAACAGCACATGACGCAAAGAAGAAAAAAAAGAGGCGCAATGAGGTAGCTGTGTGAGTAAGCTAAGCGACCCAAGTGGCCGACACAAACACCTGGCCCATCTAGGAGTGGCACTGCAGTGTCACGCAGGATGGCCCTTCCAAAAAATACTCCCCAAACAGCACATGACGCAAAGAAGAAAAAAAAGAGGCGCAATGAGGTAGCTGTGTGAGTAAGCTAAGCGACCCTAGTGGCCGACACAAACACCTGGCCCATCTAGGAGTGGCACTGCAGTGTCACGCAGGATGGCCCTTCCAAAAAATACTCCCCAAACAGCACATGACGCAAAGTAGAAAAAAAAGAGGCGCAATGAGGTAGCTGTGTGAGTAAGCTAAGCGACCCAAGTGGCCGACACAAACACCTGGCCCATCTAGGAGTGGCACTGCAGTGTCACGCAGGATGGCCCTTCCAAAAAATACTCCCCAAACAGCACATGACGCAAAGAAGAAAAAAAAGAGGCGCAATGAGGTAGCTGTGTGAGTAAGCTAAGCGACCCTAGTGGCCGACACAAACACCTGGCCCATCTAGGAGTGGCACTGCAGTGTCACGCAGGATGGCCCTTCCAAAAAATACTCCCCAAACAGCACATGACGCAAAGAAGAAAAAAAGAAAAAAGAGGTGCAAGATGGAATTGTCCTTGGGCCCTCCCACCCACCCTTATGTTGTATAAACAGGACATGCACACTTTAACCAACCCATCATTTCAGCGACAGGGTCTGCCACACGACTGTGACTGAAATGACTGGTTGGTTTGGGCCCCCACCAAAAAAGAAGCAATCAATCTCTCCTTGCACAAACTGGCTCTACAGAGGCAAGATGTCCACCTCATCATCATCGTCCGATTCATCACCCCTTTCACTGTGTACATCCCCCTCCTCACAGATTATTAATTCGTCCCCACTGGAATCCACCATCTCAGATCCCCGTGTACTTTCTGGAGGCAATTGCTGCTGGTGAATGTCTCCATGGAGTAATTGATTACAATTCATTTTAATGAACATCATCTTCTCCACATTTTCTGGAAGTAACCTCGTACGCCGATTGCTGACAAAGTGAGCGGCGGCACTAAACACTCTTTCGGAGTACACACTGGAGGGAGGGCAACTTAGGTAGAATAAAGCCAGTTTGTGCAAGGGCCTCCAAATTGCCTCTTTTCCCTGCCAGTATACGTACGGACTGTCTGACGTGCCTACTTGGATGCGGTCACTCATATAATCCTCCACCATTCTTTCAATGGTGAGAGAATCATATGCAGTGACAGTAGACGACATGTCAGTAATCGTTGGCAGGTCCTTCAGTCCGGACCAGATGTCAGCATCAGCAGTCGCTCCAGACTGCCCTGCATCACCGCCAGCGGGTGGGCTCGGAATTCGTTGCCTTTTCCTCGCACCCCCAGTTGCGGGAGAATGTGAAGGAGGAGATGTTGACAGGTCGCGTTCCGCTTGACTTGACAATTTTCTCACCAGCAGTTCTTTGAACCCCTGCAGACTTGTGTCTACCGGAAAGAGAGATCCAACGTAGATTTTAAATCTAGGATCGAGCACGGTGGCCAAAATGTAGTGCTCTGATTTCAACAGATTGACCACACGTGAATCCTGGTTAAGCGAATGAAGGGCTCCATCCACAAGTCCCACATGCCTAGCGGAATCGCTCTGTTTTAGCTCCTCCTTCAATGCCTCCAGCTTCTTCTGCAAAAGCCTGATGAGGGGAATGACCTGACTCAGGCTGGCAGTGTCTGAACTGACTTCACGTGTGGCAAGTTCAAAGGGCAGCAGAACCTTGCACAACGTTGAAATCATTCTCCACTGCGCTTGAGACAGGTGCATTCCACCTCCTTTGCCTATATCGTGGGCAGATGTATAGGCTTGAATGGCCTTTTGCTGCTCCTCCATCCTCTGAAGCATATAGAGGGTTGAATTCCACCTCGTTACCACCTCTTGCTTCAGATGATGGCAGGGCAGGTTCAGGTTTTTTTGGTGGTGCTCCAGTCTTCTGTACGCGGTGCCTGCACGCCGAAAGTGGCCCGCAATTCTTCTGGCCACCGACAGCATCTCTTGCACGCCCCTTTCGTTTTTTAAATAATTCTGCACCACCAAATTCAAGGTATGTTCAAAACATGGGACGTGCTGGAATTTGCCCAGATGTAATGCACGCACAATATTGCTGGCGTTGTCCGATGCCACAAATCCCCAGGAGAGTCCAATTGGGGTAAGCCATTCTGCGATGATCTTCCTCAGTTGCCGTAAGAGGTTTTCAGCTGTGTGCGTATTCTGGAAAGCGGTGATACAAAGCGTAGCCTGCCTAGGAACGAGTTGGCGTTTGCGAGATGCTGCTACTGGTGCCGCCGCTGCTGTTCTTGCAGCGGGAGGCAATACATCTACCCAGTGGGCTGTCACAGTCATGTAGTACTGAGTCTGCCCTGCTCCACTTGTCCACATGTCCGTGGTTAAGTGGACATTGGGTACAACTGCATTTTTTAGGACACTGTGGAGTCATTTTCTGACGTCCGTGTACATTCTCGGTATCGCCTGCCTAGAGAAGTGGAACCTAGATGGTATTTGGTAACGGGGGCACACTACCTCAAGAAATTGTCTAGTTCCCTGTGAACTAACGGCGGATACCGGACGCACGTCTAACACCAACATAGTTGTCAAGGCCTCAGTTATCCGCTTTGCAACAGGATGACTGCTGTGATATTTCATCTTCCTCGCAAAGGACTGTTGGACAGTCAATTGCTTACTGGAAGTAGTACAAGTGGTCTTCCGACTTCCCCTCTGGGATGACGATCGACTCCCAGCAGCAACAACAGCAGCGCCAGCAGCAGTAGGCGTTACACTCAAGGATGCATTGGAGGAATCCCAGGCAGGAGAGGACTCGTCAGACTTGCCAGTGACATGGCCTGCAGGACTATTGGCTTTCCTGGGTAAGGAGGAAATTGACACTGAGGGAGTTGGTGGTGTGGTTTGCGCGAGCTTGGTTACAAGAGGAAGGGATTTACTGGTCAGTGGACTGCTTCCGCTGTCGCCCAAAGAACTTGTCACTGACTTATTATGAATGCGCTGCAGGTAACGTATAAGGGAGGATGTTCCGAGGTGGTTAACGTCCTTACCCCTACTTATTACAGCTTGACAAAGGCAACACACGGCTTGACACCTGTTGTCCGCATTTCTGTTGAAATACTTCCACACTGAAGAGCTGATTTTTTGGGTATTTTCACCAGGCATGTCAATGGCCATATTCCTCCCACGGACAACAGGTGTCTCCCCGGGTGCCTGACTTAAACAAACCACCTCACCATCAGAATCCTCCTTGTCAATTTCCTCCCCAGCGCCAGCAACACCCATATCCTCATCCTGGTGTACTTCAACACTGACATCTTCAATTTCACTATCAGGAACTGGACTGCGGGTGCTCCTTTCAACACTTGCAGGGGTCGTGCAAATGGTGGAAGGCGCAAGCTCTTCCCGTCCAGTGTTGGGAAGGTCAGGCATCGCAACCGACACAATTGGACTCTCCTTGGGGATTTGGGATTTCGAAGAACGCACAGTTCTTTGCTGTGCTTTTGCCGCAAGTCTTTTCTTTTTTTCTAGCGAGAGGATGAGTGCTTCCATCCTCATGTGAAGCTGAACCACTAGCCATGAACATAGGCCAGGGCCTCAGCCGTTCCTTGCCACTCCGTGTCGTAAATGGCATATTGGCAAGTTTACGCTTCTCCTCAGACGCTTTTAATTTTGATTTTTGGGTAATTTTTTTACTGATCTTTTGTGTTTTGGATTTTTCATGCTCTGTACTATGACATTGGGCATCGGCCTTGGCAGACGACGTTGATGGCATTTCATCATCTCGGCCATGACTAGTGGCAGCAGCTTAAGCACGAGGTGGAAGTGGATCTTGATCTTTCCCTATTTTTTTAACCTCCACATTTTTGTTCTCCATATTTTGCGCACAACTAAAAGCCACCACAGGTATACAATGTAGATGGATGGATAGTATAGTATTACTTATACTTATGGACGACGAGTGATGACACAGAGGTAGGTACAGCCGTGGCCTACCGTACTGCTGCTTAGTGCTTATATATAAATATAATATACTGTATAACGGACCTGGTGGACAGTGTCAGCAGACTGCTAAACTAGTAGGAAGAAAGAAAAAAAAACCCACCACAGGTATACAATGTAGATGGATCGATAGTATAGTATTACTTATACTTATGGACGACGAGTGACGACACAGAGGTAGGTACAGCCGTGGCCTACCATACTGCTGCTTAGTGCTTATATATAAATATAATATACTATGTAACGGACCTGGTGGACAGTGTCAGCAGACTGCTAAACTAGTATGAAGAAAGAAAAAAAAACCACCACAGGTATACAATGTAGATGGATGGATAGTATAGTATTACTTATACTTATGGACGACGAGTGACGACACAGAGGTAGGTACAGCCGTGGCCTACCGTACTGCTGCTTAGTGCTTATATATAAATATAATATACTGTATAACGGACCTGGTGGACAGTGTCAGCAGACTGCTAAACTAGTATGAAGAAAGAAAAAAAAACCACCACAGGTATACAATGTAGATGGATGGATAGTATAGTATTACTTATACTTATGGACGACGAGTGACGACACAGAGGTAGGTACAGCCGTGGCCTACCGTACTGCTGCTTAGTGCTTATATATAAATATAATATACTGTATAACGGACCTGGTGGACAGTGTCAGCAGACTGCTAAACTAGTATGAAGAAAGAAAAAAAAACCACCACAGGTATACAATGTAGATGGATGGATAGTATAGTATTACTTATACTTATGGACGACGAGTGACGACATAGGGGTAGGTACAGCCGTGGCCTACCGTACTGCTGCTTAGTGCTTATATATAAATATAATATACTGTATAACGGACCTGGTGGACAGTGTCAGCAGACTGCTAAACTAGTATGAAGAAAGAAAAAAAACCACCACAGGTATACAATGTAGATGGATGGATAGTATAGTATTACTTATACTTATGGACGACTAGTGCACTGACGACACAGAGGTAGGTACAGCCGTGGCCTACCATACTGCTGCTTAGTGCTTATATATAAATATAATATACTGTGTGTATAACGGACCTGGTGGACAGTGTCAGCAGACTGCTAAACTAGTATGAAGAAAGAAGAAAAAAAACACCACAGGTATACAATGTAGATGGATAGATAGTATAGTATTACTTATACTTATGGACGACGAGTGACGACACAGAGGTAGGTACAGCCATGGCCTACCGTACTGCTGCTTAGTGCTTATATATAAATATAATATACTGTATAACGGACCTGGTGGACAGTGTCAGCAGACTGCTAAACTAGTATGAAGAAAGAAAAAAAAAACCACCACAGGTATACAATGTAGATAAATGGATAGTATAGTATTACTTATACTTATGGACGACGAGTGACGACACAGAGGTAGGTACAGCCGTGGCCTACCGTACTGCTGCTTAGTGCTTATATATAAATATAATATACTGTATAACGGACCTGGTGGACAGTGTCAGCAGACTGCTAAACTAGTATGAAGAAAGAAAAAAAACCCACCACAGGTATACAATGTAGATGGATGGATAGTATAGTATTACTTATACTTATGGACGACGAGTGCACTGACGACACAGAGGTAGGTACAGCCGTGGCCTACCGTACTGCTGCTTAGTGCTTTTATATAAATATAATATACTGTGTGTATAACGGACCTGGTGGACAGTGTCAGCAGACTGCTAAACTAGTATGAAGAAAGAAAAAAAACCCACCACAGGTATACAATGTAGATGAATAGATAGTATAGTATTACTTATACTTATGGACGACGAGTGACGACACAGAGGTAGGTACAGCCGTGGCCTACCGTACTGCTGCTTAGTGCTTATATATAAATATAATATACTGTATAACGGACCTGGTGGACAGTGTCAGCAGCAGACTGCTAAACTAGTATGAAGAAAGAAAAAAAAACCCACAGGTATACAATGTAGATGGATGGATAGTATTACTTATACTTATGGACGACGAGTGACGAGTCGACACAGAGGTAGGTACAGCCGTGGCCTACCGTACTGCTGCTTAGTGCTTAATTATATATATATAATATACTGTATAACGGACCTGGTGGACACTGCAGTGTCAGCAGACTGCTAAACAAACTAGCATGAAGAAAGAAAAACAAAAAACACCACAGTGTTTTTCAGGCAGACAAACGTATACTGGACTGGTGGTCACTGTCAGCAAAACTGTGCACTGTACTCCTGCTATAACTGCTCCCCAGTCCCCACAATTAGGCAGTGTGAGCAGTGCACTCAGCACAGATATATCATGCAGCAGTGCAGCACACTGAGTGAGCACAGATATGGTGGAGCGTTTTTTTTCAGGCAGAGAAACAACGGATTAAACTCAAAACCCTGCACTGTACTCCCTAACAGCTGCTCCCCGTCCCCAATCCTCCCCACAATTATAACTAACTAAGTTCTAATATAATACAGCGGACTCGGAGAGGACGCCAGCCACGTCCTCTCCCTATCAATCTCAATGAATAGTGTGAAAATGGCGGCGACGCGCGGCTCCTTATATAGAATCCGAGTCTCGCGAGAATCCGACAGCGGGATGATGACGTTCGGGCGCGCTCGGGTTAACCGAGCAAGGCGGGAGGATCTGAGTCGCTCGGACCCGTGTAAGAAAAAGGTGAAGTTCGGGCGGGTTCGGATTCCGAGGAACCGAACCCACTCATCACTACAATTAGGCAAAGATGTTTGTACTCTGTCCCTTACTGTCTTATCGAGTCCGTCCATCAACACAGAGACAGCCACCTCCCTGTAATTCGCATCATTCCCTGTATCTGATACCCCAATGTATCTATCCATTATTTGCAGGGCCAGATGGAAATATTCAGATGTCATTTCATTTCTCCTCTGCTTAATGGAGAAAATTCTTCTCCACTTAACAGTTGTGGCGAAATACAACTTTAGTTGCCTGTTAATTTGCTCTAAGTTCTCCTGATTGTATTTGTCAGTCATAAGACTATCCGACTCTAATCTACAATCAGTGATACATTTTTGGGTGTCAATATTAGGGGGTAGGCACGCTTTCAAAAATGTCCGCCAATGTTGGTTTGTCGGTTCATACGCATTACCCAGATCTCTGATAAACTTCTGACATCTGGCTAAATGCTTCCGAGGGTCGGGAATTCTGAAATGATTGACTGCAGATCATCTCTGGGCCACGGGCAATATATTGCATTATTCCTGGTGAGGATTACTCCCTGACTATCGGTTCCCCCATTGGGAGTTACTATTTCCAAGACAGGGTGTAATTCTACCATTCCGTTCCTAATCTGTTTACAGTGAGGTGTTGTTGTCTCTGTGCAATGAACTGTCTCACATTTACAGGTAGCTGTGACCTCACTAGTTCTTTCATTGGGGAATATTGTTACTGCTCTACCTGGTTGGACAGGCCCCACCTGAGTATTCTGCAAGGTGACTGCTTGGAGGAGAGCTGCGATTTGGCTGGATCCTTCATCTTCCTGTGACCTAAAACCTCGGAGAGACTTCAAAACAGGATACAACTTGCAAAAGTTAGGGTTAATACATTGCTCTTTCATACTACTATCATTTACAGATGTATCATTGACTGTAGCCATCTATTCCCCTTCGACCTGTGTCGACAATGGTGTGTTTGTGTTCTCATTCCTGCTAGGTTTTGAACCTACTTTGCGAATTTGTTCCCTTTGCATATCCCCCTCTTGTTGCCATAATTTTAAACAATCGTTATGTCTAATCCTTTGTTTTCTAGATTTAAGAAGACATATTTTACTACTTACATTCTGCAGTGCCTCTGGTTCAAAACTGCCCACTTTAGGGAATGGTTCCCTATCTTTGTCAGTCATACGTTCCCATTCAGACAAAAAGTCTTCAGTGTGTGGACCATATTTCCCACACATAAAACTTTCTCTAATGTCCTAGTGGATGCTGGGGACTCTGTAAGGACCATGGGGAATAGACGGGCTCCGCAGGAGACATGGGCACTTTAAGAAAGAATTTAGATTCTGGTGTGCTCTGGCTCCTCCCTCTATGTCCCTCCTCCAGACCTCAGTTTGAATCTGTGCCCGGACGAGCTGGGTGCTGTTCAGTGAGCTCTCCTGAGCTTGCTGTAAGAAAGTATTTTGTTAGGTTTTTTATTTTCAGGGAGCTCTGCTGGCAACAGACTCCCTGCATCGTGAGACTGAGGGGAGAGAAGCAGCCCTACTCTCTGCAGATAGGTCCCGCTTCTTAGGCTACTGGACACCATTAGCTCCAGAGGGATCGTACACAGGATCTCACCCTCGTCGTCCGATCCCAGAGACGCGCCGCCGTCCCCCTCGCAGAGCCGGAAGACAGAAGCCGGGTGAGTATGAGAAGCAAGAAGACTTCGAAATCGGCGGCAGAAGACTCCATTCTTCACATGAGGTAACGCACAGCACTGCAGCTGTGCGCCATTGCTCCAAACACACCTCACATACTCCGGTCACTGTAAGGGTGCAGGGCGCAGGGGGGGGGGGGGGCGCCCTGGGCAGCATATGGACCTCTTTTGGCAAAAGTACACATATATACAGTTGGGCACTGTATATATGTATGAGCCCCCACCAAGAAAATGTATATTTAAGCGGGACAGAAGCCCGCTGTCGAGGGGGCGGGGCTTCTTCCTCAGCACTCACCAGCGCCATGTTTTTTCTCCACAGCACCGCTGAGAGGAAGCTCCCCAGCCTCTCCCCTGCAGATACACGGTAGAAGAGGGTAAAAAGAGAGGGGGGGCACATAATTAGGCGCAAAAATCAATATAAACAGCAGCTACTGGGTTAACATTAAGTTACTGTGTTATTCCTGGGTTAATAGCGTTGGGGTGTGTGCTGGCATACTCTCTCTCTGTCTCTCCAAAGGGCCTTGTGGGGGAATTGTCTTCAGATGAGCATTCCCTGAGTGTGTGGTGTGTCGGTACGTGTGTGTCGACATGTCTGAGGTAAAAGGCTCCCCTAAGGAGGAGATGGAGAAAATGTGTGTGTGAGGGGTGTCTCCGTCGACAACGCAGACACCTGTTTGGATATGTGTAATTAATAGAGATGAGCGGGTTCGGTTTCTTTGAATCCGAACCCGCACGAACTTCACTTTTTTTTTCACGGGTCCGAGCGACTCGGATCTTCCCGCCTTGCTCGGTTAACCCGAGCGCGCCCGAACGTCATCATGACGCTGTCGGATTCTCGCGAGACTCGGATTCTATATAAGGAGCCGCGCGTCGCCGCCATTTTCACACGTGCATTGAGATTGATAGGGAGAGGACGTGGCTGGCGTCCTCTCCATTTAGATTAGATTTAGAAGAGAGAGAGAGAGAGAGATTGCTGTGATACTGTAGATTAGAAGAGAGTGCAGACAGAGTTTAGTGACTGACGACCACAGTGACCAGTGACCACCAGAGACAGTGCAGTTGTTTGTTTTATTTAATATATCCGTTCTCTGCCTGAAAAAAACGATACACAGTCACACAGTGACTCAGTCTGTGTGCACTGCTCAGCCCAGTGTGCTGCACATCAATGTATTGTATATAAAGCTTATAATTGTGGGGGAGACTGGGGAGCACTGCAGGTTGTTATAGCAGGAGCCAGGAGTACATGATAAATAATATTATATTAAAATTAAACAGTGCACACTTTTGCTGCAGGAGTGCCACTGCCAGTGTGACTAGTGGTGACCAGTGCCTGACCACCAGTATATTAGTAGTATTGTATACTATCTCTTTATCAACCAGTCTATATTAGCAGCAGACACAGTACAGTGCGGTAGTTCACGGCTGTGGCTACCTCTGTGTCGGCACTCGGCAGGCAGTCCGTCCAACCATAATTGTATTATAATATATACCACCTAACCGTGGTTTTTTTTTCATTCTTTATACCGTCGTCATACTAGTTGTTACGAGTATACTACTATCTCTTTATCAACCAGTGTACAGTGCGGTAGTTCACGGCTGTGGCTACCTCTGTGTCGGCACTCGGCAGGCAGTCCGTCCATCCATAATTGTATTATATACCACCTAACCGTGGTTTTTTTATACCACCTAACCGTGGCAGTCCGTCCATAATTGTATACTAGTATCCAATCCATCCATCTCCATTGTTTACCTGAGGTGCCTTTTAGTTCTGCCTATAAAATATGGAGAACAAAAAAGTTGAGGTTCCAAAATTAGGGAAAGATCAAGATCCACTTCCACCTCGTGCTGAAGCTGCTGCCACTAGTCATGGCCGAGACGATGAAATGCCAGCAACGTCGTCTGCCAAGGCCGATGCCCAATGTCATAGTACAGAGCATGTCAAATCCAAAACACCAAATATCAGAAAAAAAAGGACTCCAAAACCTAAAATAAAATTGTCGGAGGAGAAGCGTAAACTTGCCAATATGCCATTTACCACACGGAGTGGCAAGGAACGGCTGAGGCCCTGGCCTATGTTCATGGCTAGTGGTTCAGCTTCACATGAGGATGGAAGCACTCAGCCTCTCGCTAGAAAACTGAAAAGACTCAAGCTGGCAAAAGCACCGCAAAGAACTGTGCGTTCTTTGAAATCCCAAATCCACAAGGAGAGTCCAATTGTGTCGTTTGCGATGCCTGACCTTCCCAACACTGGACGTGAAGAGCATGCGCCTTCCACTATTTGCATGCCCCCTGCAAGTGCTGGAAGGAGCACCCGCAGTCCAGTTCCTGATAGTCAGATTGAAGATGTCAGTGTTGAAGTACACCAGGATGAGGAGGATATGGGTGTTGCTGGCGCTGGGGAGGAAATTGACCAGGAGGATTCTGATGGTGAGGTGGTTTGTTTAAGTCAGGCACCCGGGGAGACACCTGTTGTCCGTGGGAGGAATATGGCCGTTGACATGCCAGGTGAAAATACCAAAAAAATCAGCTCTTCGGTGTGGAGGTATTTCACCAGAAATGCGGACAACAGGTGTCAAGCCGTGTGTTCCCTTTGTCAAGCTGTAATAAGTAGGGGTAAGGACGTTAACCACCTCGGAACATCCTCCCTTATACGTCACCTGCAGCGCATTCATAATAAGTCAGTGACAAGTTCAAAAACTTTGGGTGACAGCGGAAGCAGTCCACTGACCAGTAAATCCCTTCCTCTTGTAACCAAGCTCACGCAAACCACCCCACCAACTCCCTCAGTGTCAATTTCCTCCTTCCCCAGGAATGCCAATAGTCCTGCAGGCCATGTCACTGGCAAGTCTGACGAGTCCTCTCCTGCCTGGGATTCCTCCGATGCATCCTTGCGTGTAACGCCTACTGCTGCTGGCGCTGCTGTTGTTGCCGCTGAAAGTCGATGGTCATCCCAGAGGGGAAGTCGTAAGCCCACTTGTACTACTTCCAGTAAGCAATTGACTGTTCAACAGTCCTTTGCGAGGAAGATGAAATATCACAGCAGTCATCCTACTGCAAAGCGGATAACTGAGTCCTTGACAACTATGTTGGTGTTAGACGTGCGTCCGGTATCCGCCGTTAGTTCACAGGGAACTAGACAATTTATTGAGGCAGTGTGCCCCCGTTACCAAATACCATCTAGGTTCCACTTCTCTAGGCAGGCGATACCGAGAATGTACACGGACGTCAGAAAAAGACTCACCAGTGTCCTAAAAAATGCAGTTGTACCCAATGTCCACTTAACATGTGGACAAGTGGAGCAGGGCAGGGTCAGGACTATATGACTGTGACAGCCCACTGGGTAGATGTATGGACTCCCGCCGCAAGAACAGCAGCGGCGGCACCAGTAGCAGCATCTCGCAAACGCCAACTCTTTCCTAGGCAGGCTACGCTTTGTATCACCGCTTTCCAGAATACGCACACAGCTGAAAACCTCTTACGGCAACTGAGGAAGATCATCGCGGAATGGCTTACCCCAATTGGACTCTCCTGTGGATTTGTGGCATCGGACAACGCCAGCAATATTGTGTGTGCATTAAATCTGGGCCAATTCCAGCACGTCCCATGTTTTGCACATACCTTGAATTTGGTGGTGCAGAATTTTTTAAAAAACGACAGGGGCGTGCAAGAGATGCTGTCGGTGGCCAGAAGAATTGCGGGACACTTTCGGCGTACAGGCACCACGTACAGAAAACTGGAGCACCACCAAAAACTACTGAACCTGCCCTGCCATCATCTGAAGCAAGAAGTGGTAACGAGGTGGAATTCAACCCTCTATATGCTTCAGAGGTTGGAGGAGCAGCAAAAGGCCATTCAAGCCTATACAATTGAGCACGATATAGTAGGTGGAATGCACCTGTCTCAAGTGCAGTGGAGAATGATTTCAACGTTGTGCAAGGTTCTGATGCCCTTTGAACTTGCCACACGTGAAGTCAGTTCAGACACTGCCAGCCTGAGTCAGGTCATTCCCCTCATCAGGCTTTTGCAGAAGAAGCTGGAGGCATTGAAGGAGGAGCTAACACGGAGCGATTCCGCTAGGCATGTGGGACTTGTGGATGCAGCCCTTAATTCGCTTAACAAGGATTCACGGGTGGTCAATCTGTTGAAATCAGAGCACTACATTTTGGCCACCGTGCTCGATCCTAGATTTAAAGCCTACCTTGGATCTCTCTTTCCGGCAGACACAGGTCTGCTGGGGTTGAAAGACCTGCTGGTGACAAAATTGTCAAGTCAAGCGGAACGCGACCTGTCAACATCTCCTCCTTCACATTCTCCCGCAACTGGGGGTGCGAGGAAAAGGCTCAGAATTCCGAGCCCACCCGCTGGCGGTGATGCAGGGCAGTCTGGAGCGACTGCTGATGCTGACATCTGGTCCGGACTGAAGGACCTGACAACGATTACGGACATGTCGTCTACTGTCACTGCATATGATTCTCTCAACATTGATAGAATGGTGGAGGATTATATGAGTGACCGCATCCAAGTAGGCACGTCACACAGTCCGTACTTATACTGGCAGGAAAAAGAGGCAATTTGGAGGCCCTTGCACAAACTGGCTTTATTCTACCTAAGTTGCCCTCCCACAAGTGTGTACTCCGAAAGAGTGTTTAGTGCCGCCGCTCACCTTGTCAGCAATCGGCGTACGAGGTTACATCCAGAAAATGTGGAGAAGATGATGTTCATTAAAATGAATTATAATCAATTCCTCCGCGGAGACATTGACCAGCAGCAATTGCCTCCACAAAGTACACAGGGAGCTGAGATGGTGGATTCCAGTGGGGACGAATTGATAATCTGTGAGGAGGGGGATGTACACGGTGATATATCGGAGGGTGAAGATGAGGTGGACATCTTGCCTCTGTAGAGCCAGTTTGTGCAAGGAGAGATTAATTGCTTCTTTTTTGGGGGGGGTCCAAACCAACCCGTCATATCAGTCACAGTCGTGTGGCAGACCCTGTCACTGAAATTATGGGTTGGTTAAAGTGTGCATGTCCTGTTTTGTTTATACAACATAAGGGTGGGTGGGAGGGCCCAAGGATAATTCCATCTTGCACCTCTTTTTTCTTTTCTTTTTCTTTGCATCATGTGCTGATTGGGGAGGGTTTTTTGGAAGGGACATCCTGCGTGACACTGCAGTGCCACTCCTAGATGGGCCCGGTGTTTGTGTCGGCCACTAGGGTCGCTAATCTTACTCACACAGCTACCTCATTGCGCCTCTTTTTTTCTTTGCGTCATGTGCTGTTTGGGGAGGGTTTTTTGGAAGGGACATCCTGCGTGACACTGCAGTGCCACTCCTAGATGTGCCCGGTGTTTGTGTCGGCCACTAGGGTCGCTAATCTTACTCACACAGCTACCTCATTGCGCCTCTTTTTTTCTTTGCGTCATGTGCTGTTTGGGGAGGGTTTTTTGGAAGGGACATCCTGCGTGACACTGCAGTGCCACTCCTAGATGTGCCCGGTGTTTGTGTCGGCCACTAGGGTCGCTAATCTTACTCACACAGTCAGCTACCTCATTGCGCCTCTTTTTTTCTTTGCGTCATGTGCTGTTTGGGGAGGGTTTTTTGGAAGGGCCATCCTGCGTGACACTGCAGTGCCACTCCTAGATGGGCCCGGTGTTTGTGTCGGCCACTAGGGTCGCTAATCTTACTCACACAGCTACCTCATTGCGCCTCTTTTTTTCTTTGCGTCATGTGCTGTTTGGGGAGGGTTTTTTGGAAGGGACATCCTGCGTGACACTGCAGTGCCACTCCTAGATGGGCCCGGTGTTTGTGTCGGCCACTAGGGTCGCTTATCTTACTCACACAGCGACCTCGGTGCAAATTTTAGGACTAAAAATAATATTGTGAGGTGTGAGGTATTCAGAATAGACTGAAAATGAGTGTAAATTATGGTTTTTGAGGTTAATAATACTTTGGGATCAAAATGACCCCCAAATTCTATGATTTAAGCTGTTTTTTAGTGTTTTTGGAAAAAAACACCCGAATCCAAAACACACCCGAATCCGACAAAAATAATTCGGTGAGGTTTTGCCAAAACGCGTTCGAACCCAAAACACGGCCGCGGAACCGAACCCAAAACCAAAACACAAAACCCGAAAAATTTCAGGCGCTCATCTCTAGTAATTAAGTGCTAATTTATTGCACAAAACATTAGAGAACAGACAGGGAATCTACCCATGTCTGTCCCTATGTCGCAGAGACCTTCAGAGTCTCTCAATGCTCACTATCCAAAATAATAGACACTGATATCGACACGGAGTCTGACTCCAGTGTCGACTACGATAATGCAAAGTTACAGCCAAAATGGTAGGAAAGTATTCAATATATGATTATTGTAATAAAAGATGATTTGCATATCACTGATGACTCATCTGTCCCTGACAAAAGGGTACACATGTTTAAGGGGAAGAAAGCTGAGGTACATTTCCCTCCTCTCATGAGGAAAAAGAGCGGGAATCTCCAGACAAGAGACTGCAGTTTCCCCACAAAGAATTCTCAGGGAGTATCCTTTCCCTACTAGGGCCAGGATACGATGGGAATCTTCCCCTAGGGTGTCACGTTTGCCCAAAAGGTAGCCCTGACTTAACAGCTATCCTCAAGGATCCTGCAGATAGTGTGCACATTCTGGTACACTACTCAGACCGGCGATTGTGTCGGCATGGGTTTATAGCGCTGTAGCAGTGTGGACAGGTACCTTATCAGCAGAGATTGAGACCCTAGTATGTATATATATATATGTATATATATAGATATATATATATTAAAGATACTGTCTTAAGATATATATATATTAAAGACATTAGTCTACTGGGTTCTAGAGTCAACGCTATGTCGATTTCTGCTTGACGTGGCCTGTAGAATATGCAATGGACAAGGTGATGCCGACTTAAGAGGCATATGGAAGGCTGAGGATTGTGTGGAGAAGGGATCTCGGACCTGGTCTCCACAGCTATAGCTGGCAATTCTGATATTTTGCCTTATATTCCTGCACAGCCTAGGAAAGCACGACATTATCAAATGCAGCCTTTCGATCACAAAGAAACAAGAAAGTCCGAGGAACGTCCTTTCTTGCCAGAGGCAGGGGCAGAGGAAAGAAGCTGCACAACACAGCTAGTTCCCAGGAACAGAAGTCCTCCCCGGCCTCTACAAAATCCACCGCATGTCGCTGGGGCTCCGCAGGCGGAGCTAGGCCCGGTGGGGGCACGTCTTCGTAATTTCAGCCACAAGTGGGTTCACTCCCTGTTGGATCCCTGGGCAATAGATATTGTGTCTCAGGGATACAAGCTGGACTTTGAGGAGATGCCCCCTCACCGACGGCCCTGCCGGCTTCCCCCCACGAGAGGGAAATAGTGTTAACTGCAATTCACAAATTGTATCTTCAACAGGTGGTGGTCAAAGTTCCCCTCCTTCAACAAGGAGAGGGTTATTGTTCGACCATGTTGTAGTCCCGAAACCGGACGGTTCGGTCAGACCCATATTCAATTTAACATCCCTGAACATATACCTGAAAAGGTTCAAGTTCAAGATGGAATCGCTAAGAGCGGTCATCGCAAGCCTGAAAGGGGGAGATTTTATGGTGTCTCTGGACATAAAGGATGCATACCTTCATGTCCCCATTTACCCACCTCATCAGGCGTACCTCAGATTTGCGGTACAGGATTGTCATTACCAATTTCAGACGTTGCCGTTTGATCTCTCCACGGCCCCGAGAATCTTCACCAAGGTAATGGCGGAAATGATGGTGCTCCTGCGGAAGCAAGGTGTCACAATTATCCCGTACTTGGACGATCTCCTCATAAAAGCGAGATCAAGAGAGCAGTTGCTGAACAGCGTATCACTTTCTCTGGAAGTATAACGGAACACGGCTGGATTCTAAATATTTCAAAGTCGCAGTTGGTTCCTACGGCTCATCTGCCTTTCCTAGGCATGATTCTAGACACAGACCAGAAAAGGGTTTATCTCCCGATAGAGAGAGCTCAGGAGCTCATGACACTGGTCAGGAATCTATTAAAACCAAAACAGGTGTCAGTGCATCACTGCACTCGAGTCCTGGGAAGGATGGTGGCATCATACGAGGCCATTCCCTTCGGCAGGTTCCATGCGAGGACCTTCCAATGGGACTTACTGGACCAGTGGTCCGAATCACATCTTCAGATGCATCGTTTAATCACCCTGTCCCCCAGGGCCAGGGTGTCACTCCTGTGGTGGCTGCAGAGTTCTCACCTTCTAGAGGGATGCAGATTCGGAATTCAGGACTGGGTCCTGGTGACCACGGATGCAAGCCTCTGAGGGTGGGGAGCAGTCACACAGGGAAGAAATTTCCAAGGTCTGTGGTCAAGTCAAGAGACTTGCCTTCACATCAACATCCTGGAACTAAGGGCCGTCCGTATACAACGCCCTACGTCAAGCGGAGCACTTGCTTCGCGACCAACCAGTTCTGATTCAGTCAGACAACGTCCCCGCAGTGGCTCATGTGAACCGCCAAGGTGGCACAAGGAGCAGAGTGGCGATGGCAGAAGCCACCAGAATTCTTTGCTGGGCGGAGAATCACGTAAGCGCTCTGTCAGCAGTGTTCATCCCGGGAGTGGACAACTGGGAAGCAGACTTCCTCAGCAGACACGACCTCCACCCGGGAGAGTGGGGACTTCATCAGGAAGTCTTCACATAGATCAAATATCGTTGGGAACTGCCACAGGTGGACATGATGGCATCCCGCCTCAACAAAAAACTACAGAGGTATTGCGCCAGGTCAAGAGACCCTCAGGCAATAGCGGTAGACGCCCTGGTGACACTGTGGGTGTTCCAGTCGGTCTATGTATTTCCTCCTCTTCCTCTCATACCCAAGGTGCTGAGGATAATAAGAAAAAGAGGAGTGAGAACAATCCTCATTGTTCCAGATTGCCCACGAAGGACCTGGTATCCAGATCTGCAAGAAATGCTCACAGAGGACCCGTGGCCTCTTCCTCTAAGACAGGACCTGTTGCAACAGGGGCCCTGTCTGTTCCAAGACTTACCGCGGCTGCGTTTGACTGCATGGCAGTTGAACGCCGGATCCTAGCAGAAAAGGGCATACCGGACGAGGTCATTCCTACGCTGATAAAGGCTAGGAAGGACGTGACAGCTAAACATTATCACCGTATAGGGCAAAAATATGTTTCTTGGTGTGAGGCCAGGAATGCTCCTACAGAGGAATTCCAGCTGGGCCGTTTCCTTCACTTCCTACAGTCAGGAGTGAATTTGGGCCTAAAATTGGGCTCCATTAAGGTCCAGATTTCGGCCCTATCCATTTTCTTTCAAAAAGAGTTGGCTTCTCTACCAGAAGTACAGACGTTTGTAAAAGGAAGTGCTGCATATTCAGCCTCCTTTTGTGCCTCCAGTGGCACCTTGGGATCTTAACGTGGTGTTAAGTTTCCTGAAATCACACTGGTTTGAACCACTTAAAACGGTGAAGTTAAAATATCTCACGTGGAAGGTGGTCATGCTATTAGCCTTGGCTTCGGCTAGGCGTGTGTCAGAATTAGCGGCTTTGTCACATAAAAGCCCCTATCTGGTTTTCCATATGGATAGAGCAGAATTGCGGACCCGTCCACAATTTCTGCCAAAAGTGGTGTCATCTTTTCATATGAACCAACCTATTGTGGTGCCTGTGGCTACTCGTGACTTGGAGGATTCCGAGTTACTGGATGTGGTCAGGGCTTTGAAGGTTTATGTAGCCAGAACGGCTAGAGTCAGGAAAATGGAGTCGCTGTTTATCCTGTATGCATCCAACAAGCTGGGTGCTCCTGCTTCAAAGCAAACTATTGCTCGCTGGATCTGTAACACGATTCAGCAGGCTCATTCTGCGGCTGGATTGCCGCTGCCAAAATCAGTTAAAGCCCATTCCACAAGGAAGGTGGGCTCTTCTTGGGCGGCTGCCCGAGGGTTCTCGGCATTACAACTATGCCGAGCTGCTACTTGGTCAGGTTCAAACACTTTTGCAAAGTTCTACAAGTTTGATACCCTGGCTGAGGAGGACCTATTGTTTGCTCAATCGGTGCTGCAGAGTCATCCGCACTCTCCCGCCCGTTTGGGAGCTTTGGTATAATCCCCATGGTCCTTACGGAGTCCCCAGCATCCACTAGGACGTTAGAGAAAATAAGATTTTTCTTACCGGTAAATCTATTTCTTGTAGTCCGTAGTGGATGCTGGGCGCCCGTCCCAAGTGCGGACTTCTTCTGCAATACTTGTATATAGTTATTGCTGCAATAAGGGCTACGTTATTGTTGCATCAGGGTTGAACTGATGCTCTGTTGTTGTTCATACTGTTGACTGGGTAAGTTTATCACAAGTTATACGGTGTGATTGGTGTGGCTGGTATGAATCTTGCCCTGGATTTCCAAAATCCTTTCCTTGTACTGTCAGCTTTTCCGGGCACAGTTTCTCTAACTGAGGTCTGGAGGAGGGACATAGAGTGAGGAGCCAGAGCACACCAGAATCTAAATTCTTTCTTAAAGTGCCCATGTCTCCTGCGGAGCCCGTCTATTCCCCATGGTCCTTACGGAGTCCCCAGCATCCACTATGGACTACGAGAAATAGATTTACCGGTAAGTAAAATCTTATTTTTTCCTTTAAACTTCGCTGACCCCTTGGGCCGCGGCTCTTCAACCTGAACCCTGGTTAAACGTCCCTTACTTGAGCAACTGGCTCCCATAATTGTGGGCCTTTTCCCACAAACACCAAAATACTCAATATAAGGCAACGGTGAAAGTTCTCCGAGCGCTCTTCACCCGCTCACGCCCACGTTGGCCAGTACTACCATACACTGTCGATAGCGAAGGTAATGTACCCAACCTAGGGCCCTATGTGACCTATATTTACTGGAAGTTTCTATGAATAACTTACCCTTTCCAGTAAAGTATCGGCCGTTGGAGATTTTCCTGAGAGAGACCAGCGAAAACTCCCTATGCACTTTATTATACACAAATCACGTTTGCGTATGCTCTATAGAGCGCTAATGACACCACGATTTTACGCAAAAGCTCGTAAAAAGGATATCACGTTGCGCTATATATCGCACCCACAAACGCGCGGTCCAATCGCACAGCATATAGGTACTTGTTACTTATCTGCTGTACGACCACTGGAATCGAATCACAAGCTGCGAAATCTCAGCCGGAGCGTATAAAAAAAAAAACTACATGGGTCAAATTCACAATTCCCTACCACGCTCCTGTGTAAGTCTCCTCACGACTTACGTATTTAACCTTATACTAACGTGAATCAGCCGCCTCACGCCAACAAGCTTCCACTCACTTGGTGTACCGCACGACGGGATCCCGAATTCCGGGGTTCGAATTTCACTCACTCCTACGTTCGCTCACTCAAATACACTTTGGTTTTTCTGTACAGAAAATTTATCATTCATTCAGATAAGCAGCTTTACTCCCAGAGGCAATACAGTAAGAAAAAAAATTACACTAATCTGCTTTAGAAACCGGGCAGTTTTGTGCTATTGTAGCGTGGCTACTGTCCCACCTTTTAACTAAACGATACTATTGTGTAATTTGTACTTAGCGCCCGTACTCTTACGCACTTTGCATCAACACGCGACCGTGCGTGTCTCTTACGCTGCGTACGCAGTCCTGTACTTTGTCCGAGACACGTGTACAAAACCGTACGTCCGCAATAGCACAAATACCACACTTCTATAAATGTAAGCGATACACTGTATTACCTATAATCGCTCACTTAGCACAACACACAGTTTCTTTCTGTATAAACCTTTTCAACTAGGACAGACTGCGTTTGTGCTTTACACTTACTTCCTTAATATTTATTTTATATTTTAACTATATAGCAACAAATGTTTCCGGTTTCACACAGATCTAAATGAATCTAGCAATCAGTCCTATGGCAACAATGTGAGCGGGTGTACAAAGAGTATGGGTGTACGCTTTTGTTGTGTACGCATTTGGCGCCCAAAAAAAATTCACAGATTTTTAAATAGCTTTTTTTCTGTTTACTTTACGGGTTCTACCAGCATCCCTACAAACCATACAGAGCAGACGTCATCTAATCAGCAAATAAGTAAGGTTTTCAGTGTATCCACCGACCAGGAAAAGGTTACGTAGGATACCTGGCCGCCCTTTGCTGATAGATTAAGTCTGCTGTGAACTGCTAGGCTGTGGATATGTGGAAAACCGGACGATGCCCCCAATTGATAATGTCGATTTATATATTAGAACGAAAAGCTATACCTTAAACACACTTTACCATGGAGCCGCTGCGGCCGCTATACTTAGTACACACGCTACGTACTTTGTACGCTATTAGCGTACAGAGTCCCGTACAACAGACGGACTCTGTGTTCAAACACCGTGCTGACGGTACAAAGTACACACAGTGCGTACACACCCAATGAATACACTTTAAACCTTATATAGCTATGCAATGCGATAATGAATACACTTTAAACCTTAGCAGGGAAAAAGAACACAACACCGGTTTGTAGTTAAACCACTGGGTTCCGACACCACAGCGTATTATTGCTGAAAGTGGGTTACAAAATATACATAACAATATAACAGAATAATGGCTACAATCAATGGTACATACGTGAGTGGATTCGCCGCGCTACCCAGTCTGGTCCTCCGTCATCAGATTGATAACGTTGTGAGTCTTGTGTCTGACCAGGTCTGCTGCAGGCTCTCTTTATACAATTCTTCCAAAGTGCAACACAATAGAAAATGTAATCCCTTTGTCCATTGGACACAGGGATGCACATTTACAGTACAGGAGAAGTCATAGGTCGGTTTGAATAGGTGGGCGATGTCTGTTCCAACTGCTCTTGTGGGTGGTCTCCTCCAGATTCCCGCCGCATACATAATGTACAGTAAATACAGTTTAAACCTATATTCTGCTTCTGCACATAACTATCCACAGGAACATGCGATCTTCCGCAGACCAACACCGGAATGTTACCCTTAAAATACCCTACAGCTGGATACCAAACACCACCTTATAACCTTATTCTGTCCCCTCCTATCCTGTAAAGGTGAATCCCTTTATTCTGTAACCATTTAAACTGTTGTAACTTTCTGATGTGGTGCAGGGGAGCTATGTGTACATTGTGTACTATTTGGATTAAATATGTAATGTGTTATGATGGTTTTTCGTGCGCTCACAAACTCTATTGTAAATACTCATACCACACGCTAATGCGCATGTCCGTGGGAGCGACCACACGCAGATTGTGAATATGCGCACGCACGGCAGCGCAAGTACGCGCACAGAGGCCATCTGTGTGTGGTTTGTACGTGATGTGTGTACTGCAATATTTTTCGACTTTGACAGAGTCCTAATTCAGGCTTTATTTCAAAATATAAACACCACTTGTGAATTGACTAATATTATACTGTATGGTTGTGTCGAACAAATAAAACCTGTTGAAAACCAGATTTGTTTCTTGCAATTTTTTGTTGAGTATGAATCCTATTCTAATGGAATTAGTTATTTGGAAACATTACGCACATTGGGCCTAATTCAGACCTGATCACTAGCAGGCAATTTTTGCACTGCTGTGAACAGATATTCGCCGTCTACAGGGGTAGTGTATTTTAGCTGTGCAAGTGTGCGAATGCATGTGTTGCAGAGCTGTACAAACAGATCTTCTGCAGTGTCTGAGTAGCCCAGGACTTACTCAGCCGCTGAGATCGCTTCAGCCTGCTCAGGACAGAAATTGACAACACACACCTGCCCTGCAAACGCTTGGACATGCCTGTGTTTTTCCAAATACTCCCAGAAAATGGTCAATTGCCACCCAGGAACGCCTTCTCCTTGCCAATCTCCTTGTGAACGCCCGTGCGAATGGGTCCTTCACACAAACCCATCGCTGAGCGGCGATCCGCTTTGTACTCGTGTGACGCGCCTGCACATTGCGGTGCATATGCATGTGCAATTTAGACCTGACTGCCCACTGTACGAAAATGCAACCTAGTGATCAGATCTGAATTAGCCCCATTGAAAGAAGTGTAAACTGATTATGTGTCATTTGTTTGGGTTACAAATGTGTTAATACACTGACGTCAGTGAAATTGTATGGACCAAATACAGTCACATACGTTATCTCTAAGATACATGGGTAATGTTAAGTACTCTTTCAGTACTGGGTGCACATTTCAAGAAGGGACTACATGCATAGGCAAATGCAGGGGGTTCTGGTTGCCTGAAAACTCCCCTCCTATTGGCCAGGGCTCAAATAATAAGTACAATAGCATATACAGTAATGTGATACTAGAGATGCCGCTACGACATGCAGTTTAAGGGACAGAGCAGAGCTGCTGCAAATACCTACTGGTAGCAGCTTCTTCTGCCAAGTTTGTTATGTGTGTGTGGATCTGAGTGTTCAGTTTGTGCACTGGACCAGAGAGTAGCTACCAGGAAGAAGAGACATAAGCTTTACCATAAGGTGGGAGAATGTATGATTAGAAAGTGCGGCTCTGTCTCTACTGGTTCTATGATGTTTGTGTATTTATTTATCACGGGATGTTTAACCTTTTACTGACCCCCTACTGTATGTAATTTACATTAAATATGTTTGATACAGTCTGTATTATAGACCACCTATAGTGTTAATTATTAATACTGTATTTCTTACACTATCTAGTGTTTAAAAAGACTAATGTACGCATATATGTTCCAGGGTTGGTACTAGTTTCTACTACTGCTCCCTCAGACTCCCATACTTACTCCAATGTTCTACAGAGCAAGAACTTGTGGATTGCATTTGGACACTTCCTCTAGAAATCCTGCCTTTGCCACTGACTAAATGCTTTTCACTGGATGTGGACTCATTTATTAATTTTAGGATACACATTTTAAGTACTTTTTTAATATAGCAATGTTGTATAATATACTTACTGTGAAGTAGTTTGCTATGAGCAATGACTTAACCTGCCTATCATTCTCTGTGCTCACAGAGTCACCAGATGAAACCAGTAACTCTGCCTGCTATGTGCACACTGCATAATCCAGTGGTGATTGCTTATTTAGGCACAGTTTACGCAACACGCAGCAGCGCACAGTGTCGCAGATCTTATCAATACTTTACAACATAGTTCCTCCCGATCTATCAAGACAATATAACCTGGATTTTAATAGCCCAAAGGTACATTCTATCACAGATCAAGTGGACTTATGTGCATCATTATACTTGTGCGCTGCCAGGACTATCAGGAAGTGACAATGGAGTCAGAAGCCAGGAGAAACATCCATACCTTGTAAGGCAAAATAATAAATTTATTTTAAAGTTAACATAACAACATTTCTAGGTGGGCATTGAGGAAGTAACCAGAGGAATGTGTTCTTACCAATCAACTATCTTTCTGGCATTTATCCCACCTCAAACATAGCACACAGGAATGACTGACTAAGGAAAAAGGAATCATGACATTGGGTAGGGAGCTACACTTCAGGTACAAAAGCATCACCGCCGTGCAATGCTTTTGTACCTGTGTGGCGGGGGTAGGGCCAGACATGCAGGGCAGACTAGCCCTGTGCTGGGCATCCCCATGTATGTCAGGGTGGCTGATCGTAGCAGTGCAAAATTCTGAATTAACCCCATAAGCCAGTATTGCCAACCTCAACGCTCATGATTCTTTGGTTTGCATCACATACCACCTGCACATTGGTGGAATAGGTGTGGTTGCACTTAAGGGACACATTTGATCTTGCCATAGGTGGTATTAGCTCAATGTGTGGCCTCCTCTAATATCTTTAATAACTGTCTCCTCTGTGGCGGCCATTTTTGGAGGGTACGTTAACAATAGAAGCTTGCAGCGTCCTCTCCCCCCTCCTTAGACAATGGCAGAACTTGGTAATAAAAAGTGGGCGGAGCATCGCAGGCAGATGGTGGCATGAGCGGCCTGGGCCCTCTCCTCTCTCTTAGAGAGGCTGTGCCCGGGACATCTTTGCCAGCAGCACCCCCATGATGGCGGGCCTGTCTTTCAGTTTCCCTGCAAAATACCATCTGTATTGCCATTTGCTCCAGTTACTGTTTATTCCTCTGTGTGCTAAATAAAACATCATTGCAAACATACACAGGAACTTACTGCAGCCTATTCGTTTCCTCCACCGTACCACCCAGAGGCGGAACTACCGCCAGTGCAACCAATGCGTTGCACTTGGGCCCGCCACTGTCCAGGGGCCCAAAGCATGTAATGAGTCAAACTGACTCATTACATGCTGCTGTGTGCTGCGGGCTACCGCTGCCCGCAGCACACAGCCGCCCGGAGAGGAGAGGAGTGCAGCGGACACGGGGGGAAGGAAGAGGAGGGAGGTGGAGGTGGAAGCCACAGCAGCGCTGTGTTATTGGTTGAGGCGCTGCTGCTGCTGTCCCCCTTCTTCACTATAGGCTGTCTTCCGCCACTGTGAAGCGCATCCCAGCATTCACAGCGGCGAAGAACCGCCTATGGTGAAGGACTGGGACAGTAGCAGCAGCGCCTCCACCAATAACGCTGCGCTGCTGCGGCTCCCTCCTCCACCTCCCTCCTCCTCCTTTTCTCCTGCCCGGGGTCTCTGGAGAAGCTGTACCGAAGAGCCTGAGCCAGCGGAGAGAGTAAGTATAATTCTTTCTTTCTTTCTTCCTTAATGTGTAAAAAGGGGGACTCTGCCTGCCGTAATGTGTAAAAAGTGCACGCTGACTGCCGCTATGTGTAACAAGGGCACGCTGTCTACCGTTATGTGTAAAAAGGGGACGCTGTCTGCAGTTATGTGTAAAAAGTGCACGCTGTCTGCCGTTATGTGTAAAAAGGGGGACGCTGTCTGCCGTTATGTGTAAAAAGGGGACGCTGTCTGCCGTAATGTGTAAAAAGGGGATGCTGTCTTCCGTAATGTGTAAAAAAGGGAATCTGTCCGCCGTAAGGTGTAAAAGGGTCTCTACCTGGTGTAGTGGTGCTACTGTGCAGCATAATTTGAATAATGGAGACTACTGTGCACCGTTTTATGAATTGTAATTATTTTGTGATCACACCCCTTCCCCATGAAGCCACGCCCCTATGTATTTTTGTGCGTGCCTATGGCGCGCACTGCCCCTGTTTTGCATGCAGGGGTGGGGCTCCGATGCCGTTTCTTGCACACAGTGCTAAAATGTCTAGTTACGGCACTGTTGCTAGGTATCGATTTCTCTGGCCCTGAGCACAAAGTTTTTTCTCGCACCTGGGCCCACCGCTCGCTAGTTCCGCCACTGGTACCACCACTGACCCACTAGTGCCCCCTCCGGGAACAGACACAGTTACAGACCTTACAACGGCTTTCCATTGCATCCTGCTATGGAAAGCCGTTCACCACCGCTGACATCGCTGCACAGGGGGAAAATAGCTCAGTGTGTATGCTCTGAGCAATTTTCAGCCCAGCGATGTCAGTGATCATCGCTGTGAATACACGCTGGGCAAAAACGCCCAGTGTGTATGCACCTTTAGAGAAAAAATGGTTTTCACATGTGAAGATGCTCAAAACAGTGCATTGATTTTGTGTATTGAGGCGCAAATTTTAATTTTGGTGCAAATTTGTAAGCAGTTGCAAAGATGATTTTTAGTATGTGAGATTTCCACTGATACTACTGTAATGTTATTTTGATGATGTTTGTACCGATGGTGAGTTGTCATGATTTAGGGAGTGAAGTAGCACTATACAAAATAATCCTTTGTAAATTCATGATTCGCAAAATCGTGTCTTTTCTGCACAAAAATGTCAAATCGACCAAAGTCATCCTGTGGTAAATTTACCCCCAAGTGTTGCATCCACAAAGTATTAATATAGGTTTTTGCAGTTTTTTTTTCTCTTTCACTCGTTTTTCCCCAAAAAAATATTTTAGTTTGTCACCCTCATTTTGTTGGTTGCAATGTTACATGAAAGTTAGAAAAACTCCTGGTTTATTTTAAGTTCTGACTTTACAGCTCAGAGAAAAGTAACAGTTATTGTCAGCACTTGTCCTTACTATTTAAAATCTGTAGGTACAGTATATAGCTAAAGGAAAATATGGGAATATTACTGTAGGTCCTATTTTAATGAAAAATGTTTTGCTTGAAGTCTGTGTCACAGATTCTCATTTTCTTTGAGTCCTACGCTGACAATTCGGTTCATATACTGTAACAATGAAATGCAGTTAAAATGTGAACAGTATATCAGAAAAATCTGAAATTTCAATAAAGTTGCATAGAACATTTTGTACCCATTTTAAATACAGATAGATAGGTTTTCAAATAATAATTGAATGTGTATTAGTTGTCTCTGCTGCTGAATAGTGATGTTCTCTGTAAAGATATTTTTTTGTGCGGTAAAAAGTCAGAAGTATGCGCAAACAAATCTTTGATTGATTTTCATGACCTGTATCTACTTATCTAATTAAAATTCAGAAATTGCATTTAATGATTGTTTACATGGAGCTGTGTTCTTGCCAAAGGTTTTAAAGGTAATAACTCTATTCTCTTCTACACTACTGGAGAAGTAGCCTCATTAACACACTAATACCCTTTTTACACATAAGAGTCTGGAATTTCATGGCTCTGACAAAGGTCTATCAATCCGTCTTTAACCCAGGTCTCAGCTGTAAACTTCCTTTTACAAATGGCAGTTGGACCCTGGTTATACCCAGTTGTCATCATTCACACCAGACCCTGGTTCTTCAGTCAGGCAGTGGATGCTTGGAGATTATGTCATCTCCAAGTGCCACTGTGCATGCAAATCTGCACCTTTTAGGCATGACCCAGGTCCTTGTACCCTAGGTCATGCCATTTACACTACAAGCAACCCGGACCTGAAAATAAACCTGGTACTGAGCAGGTCTTTAACCTGGCTTGGTCCTGTTCACACATGGCCAACAGGGATATGCGGTGAGGCAAATGGCTAAGGAGGCATTGGCTAGTACCAGAGCCAGCATTACACACAATATATGAGCCCAAGGGGTCATGTCAGCATTTTACACAGGTGCAGTAGTATATACTGCTGGAAATTTGGTGAGTTTTGGGGCCTGATTCAGAGTAGAGATGAGCGGGTTCGGTTCCCTGAGAACCAAACCCCCCCTGAACTTCATGCTCCGAGCCCGGCTCAGGATTTCCCGCCAGACTCTGAAACCAGAATGAGGCAAAACGTCATCATCCCACTGTCAGATTCTCGCAAGATTTGGATCCCATATAAACAGCAGCGGATCGCAGCCATTTTCACTCTGGACTTGGAGAGTGAGGGAAAGAGACCTCTGTCTCTCTCTGTGGGTGGTGGCGTGGGGTTAGTGTGTGCTCTGTAGTGGTGCTGCTGCAGTCACTGTGGTGTACCTGTGCTGTGTCAGGGGTGCTGTCCTGGCTGTCACTGGCTGTCACCTGAGTTTCATGTGCTGCAGCTATACATGGGTGTTGCTGTACTGGCTGTCACTGTGTTGTACAGGGTGCAGGGGCACTGTCCTCCTGTATGCTGTAAAACATAGAGGTGCTGCTGGACCTGTATGTTGTAAAAATTCAGAGGTGCAGTTGTTAAACATTAAAAGCACACTGCTGTATGATGTAAAATATAGGGGTGCTGCTGCTGTTCAAATAACATTACACAAGCCCTGTATGTTGTAATATTTCAGAGGTGCAGTTCTTAAAAATTAAAAGCACACTGCTGTATGCTGTAAAATATATTGGTGTTGCTGGCCCTGTATGTTGTAAAAAGTCAGAGGTGCAGTTGTTAAACATTAAAAGCACACTGCTGTATGCTGTAAAATATAGGGGTGCTGCTGCTGTTCAATTAACATTACACAAGCCCTGTATGCTATAAGTATACAGGGGTGCTGTGAAAATAAAGAAGCACTGTTCTGTGTGCTATAATAATAAAGGGGTGCTGTCCTGTGAAATGGAGAACAACAATTTGGAGGAAAAAATAGTGGAAGATAAGGAACCACTTCCAGTTCCTGAGGCTGCTGCTGCCACCAGTCATGACATTGACGATGCAATTCCATAAACGTTGTCTGCTAAGGCCGATGTCCAATGTCATAAAGGGCATGTAAAATACAAGAAGCAAAAATTAATGATCAGGAAAAAAAAGAAATTATCTGATGAGAAATATAAAATTGGCAATATGCCATTCACGAGAAGTGGTAAGGAAAGGCTTAGGCCTTGGCCTATGTTCATGACTGGTGGCTCAGCTTCTCATGAGGATGGAAGCCCTCCTCCCTCTTCAAAAAGTAAAAAATTAAGCTTGCTAAAGCAAAGGAAAATACAACTGTGCGTTCAGAGATATCACAAATTCCCAAGGAAAGTCCAAGTGTGTCCACGGTTGCAAAGTTCAGGCCTGACTTTCCCAAGACTGTATGGAAAGAGGAGGCTCCTACCACCATTTGCACACTACCTGCAAGTGCTTGGAAGAGCACCGCCAGTCCAGTTGCTGATATTGAGATTGAGGATGTCACTGTAGATGTACAACAGGATGAGGAAAATATAGGTGTAGCTGGCACTGAAGAGGAAGTTGACGATGAGGATTCTGATGGTGATGTGGTTTGTTTGAATAAGGCACCAGTGGAGACAGTTTATGTCCGTGGAATGAGAAATCACATTGTCATGCCTGGGCAAAATTCAAAAAAAGCCACCTCTTTGGTGTGGAATTATTTCTCCACAAATCCAGACAGCAGGTGTCAAGCGATGTGTTGCCTTTGTCAATCCATAATAAATACGGGTAAGGATGTTAACCACCTAGGAACATCCTCCCTTATACGTCACCTGCAGCGCAATCATCAGAAGTCATTGTCAAGTTCAGAAACTTTGGGTAAGAGCGTAAATAGTCCACTGACACCTTAATCCTTTCTTCCTCTTGTACCCAAGCTCCTGCAAGCCACACCACCAACTCCCTCAACATCAATTTCCTCCTCAGTCAGGAACATCAGTAGTCCTGCAGGCCATGTCACTGGCATGACTGATGAGTCCTCTCCTAACCAGGATTCCTCCAGAGGATCTTTGAGTGGTACGGTTACTGATGCTGCTTCCGCTGCTGTTGTTGCTGCTGGGAGTCGATCATCATTCCAGAGGGGAAGTTGGAAGACAACTTGTTCTACTTCAACAAAGCAATTGACTGTCCAATGGTCCTTTGTGAGGAAGATGAAATATGACAGCAGTCACCCTGTTGCAAAGTGGATTACTGAGGCCATAACAACTATGGTGGTGTTAGACGTGCATCCGGTATCCGCCACTAGTGCAGTGGGATTTAGAGAGTTGATGGACGTACTGTATCCCCAGTACCAAATCCGTCTAGATTCCACTTCACTAGGAAAGCGTTTCCCGGACTGAACAGGGACATTAAGAAAAGTATCCTCAGTGTCCTGAAAAATGCGGGTGTACCCACTGTCCACTTAACCACAGACATGTGGACAAGTGGAGCAGGGTAAACTAAGGACTACATGACTGTGACAGCCCACTGGGTAGATGTATTGCCTCCCGGAGCAACAACAGCAGCGGCAACAGTAGCAGCATCTCACAGATGCCAGCTCGTTTCTAGGCAGGCTACGCTTTGTATCACTGGTTTGCATAAGAGGCACACCGCTGACAACCTCTTACGGAAACTGAGGGACATCATTGCACAATGGCTTACCCCACTTAGACTCTCCTGGGGATTTGTGATATCGGACAATTCCACCAATATTGTGCGTGCATTACATTTGGGCAAATTCCAGCACGTCCCATGTTTTGCACATACAATTAATTTGGTGTTGCAGAATTTTTTTGAAAAATGACAGGGGTGTACAGGAGATGCTATCGGTGGTCTGTAAAATTGCGGGCCACTTTCAACATTCAGCCACTGCGTGCCGAAGACTTGAGCACCAGCAAACACTCCTGAACCTGCCATGCCATCACCTGAAGCAAGAGGTGGTAACAAGGTGGAAGTCAACACTCTATATGCTTCAAAGGATGGAGGAGCAGCAAAAGGCCATTCAAGCCTATACATCTACCGACGATATAAGCAAAGGAGGGAGAATGCACCTGACTCAAGCGCGGTCAAGGACAATTCTATCTTGCACCTCTTATTTCTCTTACGTCCTAGAGGATGCTGGGGACTCCGTAAGGACCATGGGGTATAGACGGGCTCCGCAGGAGACATGGGCACTCTAAAGAACTTTTAGTATGGGTGTGCACTGGCTCCTCCCTCTATGCCCCTCCTCCAGACTTCAGTTAGATCTTGTGCCCAGAGGAGATAGGGTGCATTACAGGGAGCTCTCCTGAGTTTTCTGTGTAAAAGAATTTTGTTAGGTTTTTTATTTTCAGGTAGCTCAGCTGGCAACAGACTCCCTGCATCGTGGGACTGAGGAGAGAGAAGCAGACCTACTTAAATGATAGGCTCTGCTTCTTAGGCTACTGGACACCATTAGCTCCAGAGGGAGTCGGAACACAGGTCTCACACTGGGGTTCGTCCCGGAGCCGCGCCGCCGTCCTCCTCGCAGAGCCGGAAAAAAGAAGCCGGGTGAGTATGAGAAGAAAAGAAGACTTCAAGGCGGCAGAAGACTTCAGATCTTCCTGAGGTAAGCGCGCAGCGATAACGCTGCTCGCCATTGCTCCCACACAACACACACACATGGCACTGATGGGTGCAGGGCGCAGGGGGGGGCGCCCTGGGCAGCAATAAACCTCATTACTGGCAATAAATATGTTTATTAGGCTGCGGAGGAGGCAAGCAGATGATCCCCCGCCATTTTTTGATTATTGATGCGGGACCGAAGCCCGCCGCTGGAGAGGGCAGAGCTTGATCCCTCAGCACTAACCAGCACCATTTTCTCCACAGAAGCTGCAGAGAACGCTGGCTCCCCGGACTCTCCCCTGCTGAACGAGCTCAGAGGGCTGAAAAAAGAGGAGGGGGGCACATTACAGGCGCAGTGAGTGGAAATCAGTGTATTTTCATATAAAAGTGCTATCTGGGTTTATTCCAGTGTCAGTTGGCACTGGGTGTGTGCTGGCATACTCTCTCTCTGTCTCTCCAAAGGGCCTGCTTTGGGGAATTGTCCCCTTATAGCTATATCCCGGTGTGTGTGGGGTGTCGGTACGTGTGTGTCGGCATGTCTGAAGCGGAAGGCTTATCCAAAGAGGAGGTGGAGCAGATGAGTGGTGTGTCCCCGTTGGTGGTGCCGACTCAGGATTGGATGGATATGTGGCACGTTAAATGCAAGTGTAGCATCATTACATAAGAGACTGGACAAAGCAGAGTCCAGAGTGTCGACAGGGGTTCAATCTACGGATTACACCGACTCACAGGGCCCGTCGGGGTCTCAGAAACGTCCCTTGTCACAAATAGTGGACACAGATACCGACACGGACTCTGATTCCAGTGTCGACTATGATGAAGTGAGATTGCACCCTAGGGTGACAAAAAGTATTCAGTGCATGATTATTGCAATAAAAGATGTTTTGCATATCACTGATGAACCCTCAGTGCCCGACACGAGCAGAGGCAGAACTATGGGAGGCAACGGAGTCATTCTGTGATACCACTGAATTAAGTTAATTGGTAGCTGTCGCTGTCTTTTCAGTGTCCGACTTCCTCACTGGTCCCTGCACCTTACAAATCACACCCTCTTTATTATACTGAATATACACATTTTACAAGTGTCACACCCAGGATTAGAAACCACAACCTATTACACTGGAATCAGTCACTTTACTGATGAAGCTGTTTGCTCCTGTATAGAAAATATAAGAATTTTAACTATATGAAGATACTTCTTTGACAATTACACGTAACTTCTACTTCATATAGTTAGAATTCTCATAACTCCATCAGTAAAGTGTCTGCTGTTAGTGTAACAGGTCATGGGTTCTAATCCTGGGTATGACTGCTAAGAAATGTGTGATTTAAAATAAAAGACAATTAAATGTATAAATACAGTATGTACATTTTTTTCAGAACACACGCACACATACATATATTTATCTTAATATAGAAAATAGGGGGGCACCAATATTTATCTTGCCTCCAGGCAACTGGGACAACTTTACGCCACTGGACATGAGGGTGCACATGTTTAAGGAGAAGAAACAGGTATTAAACTTTCCTCTATCTCATGAACTTAACGAGTTATGTGAAAAAGCTTGGGAAACTCCAGATAAGAAACTGCAGATTCCCAAAAGGATTCTTATGGCATACCCTTTCCCTACACAGGACAGGGTACATTGGGAATCCTCTCCCACAGTGGACAAGGCTTTAACTCGCCTGTCCAAGAAGGTGGCGCTGCCATCTCCTGACACGGCGGCCCTCAAGGATCCTGCGGACCGCAGGCAGGAGACTACATTAAAGTCTATTTATACACATACTGGTACTTTACTTAGACCGGCAATTGCGTCGGCATGGGTATGTAGTGCAGTAGCAGCTTGGACAGATACCCTGTCAGCTGACCTTGATACCCTTGATAGGGATACCATTTTGTTAACATTAGCTCATATTAAGGACGCAGTCTTATATATGAGGGACGCTCAAAGAGACATTTGATTACTGGGTTCAAGAGCCAATGCCATGGCTATTTCGGCGAGAAGATCCTTATGGATCCGCCAATGGACGGGTGATGCGGACTCAAAAAAAGCATATGGAGGTCTTACCTTACAAGGGTGATGTATTGTTTGGGGACGGTCTCGTGGACCTAGTTTCCACAGCTACCGCGGGTAAATCTACCTTTTTACCTTTTGTTCCCCAACAGAAAAAGAAACCTCCACAGTATCAGATGCAGTCCTTTCGGTCGTATAAGTCCAGAAGAGGTCGGGGCTCCTCTTTCCTCGCCAGAGGTAAGGGTAGAGGTTAGAGAACACCTGCTTCGGCTAGTTCCCAAGAGCAGAAGTCCTCCCCGGCTTCCGCTAAGTCCACCGCATGACGCTGGGGCTCCCCTACGGGAGTCCGCACCAGTGGGGGCCCGCCTTCGACTCTTCAGCCAAGTCTGGGTTCAGTCAGACGTGGACCCTTGGGTGAGGGAAATTGTTTCCCAGGGCTACAAGCTGGAATTCGAGGAGGTGCTCCCGCGCCGGTTTTTCAAGTCGGCCTTACCAGGTTCATCCTCAGAGAGGGAGGTAGTATTAGCTTCAATTCAAATGCTGTGTCAACAGCAAGTGATTGTCAGGGTTCCCCTGCACCACCAGGGAAAAGGATATTATTCGACCCTGTTTGTGGTCCCGAAGCCGGATGGTTTGGTCAGACCCATTTTAAATTTAAAATCCCTAAACCTGTACTTGAAATGGTTCAAATTCAAGATGGAATCGCTCAGAGCTGTAATTTCCAGCCTGGAAGGAGGGGATTTTATGGTGTCGCTAGACATAAAGGATGCTTACCTTCATGTCCCTATATATTCCACTCATCAGCAGTACCTGAGATTCGCTGTACAGGATTGTCATTACCAGTTTCAAACGTTGCCGTTTGGGCTTTCCATGGCCCTGAGGATTTTCACCAAGGTAATGGCAGAAATTATGGTGATCCTGCAAAGGCAGGGTGTCACAATTATCCCATACTTGGACGATCTCCTGATAAAAGCGAGTTCAAGAGATCAATTGCTGAAGAACGTGTCGCTCTCCCTGAGGGTGCTCCAACAACACGGTTGGATTCTCAATCTGCCAAAGTCGCAATTGGTTCCAACGACTCGACTATCGTTCCTAGGAATGATACTGGACACGGAACGAAAGGAGGTTTTTCTACCATCGGAAAAAGCCCAGGACCTCCAGAACATGGTCAGAGACCTGCTAAAGCCAAAAAGAGTGTCAGTTCATCAATGCACTCGAGTTCTAGGAAAAATGGTGGCCTCATACAAGGCCATTCCTTTCGGCAGGTTTCATGCAAGGCTATTTCAGTGGGACCTTCTGGACCAGTGGTCCGGGTCCCATCTACAGATACTTCAGAAAATAACACTGTCCCCCAGGGCCAGGGTGTCTCTCCTATGGTGGCTGCAAAGTGCTCAACTTCTAGAGGGTCGCAAATTCGGCATTCAAGACTGTGATCTGGTGACCACGGACGCGAGCCTCCGAGGATGGGGTGCAGTCACCCAAGGAAGAAATTTTCAGGGACTATGGTCAAACCAGGAGTCCTGTCTGCACACCAGTGTGCTGGAATTAAGGGCCATATACAACGTCCTTCGACAAGCGGAGGGTCTTCTTCGCAACCTACCGGTTCTGATTCAATCAGACAATATCAAAGCAGTGGCACACGTGAACCGCCAAGGCGGGACAAAGAGCAGAGTCGCAATGGCGGAAGCCACCAGGATTCTTCGCTGGGTGGAAAATCACGTAAGCGCTCTGTTAGCTGTCTTCATTACGGGAGTAGACAACTGGGAAGCGGACTTCCTCAGCAGACACGATCTCCATCAAGGAGAGTGGGGACTTCATCAAGAAGTCTTTGCAGAGATAACGAATCTCTGGGGAATTCCTCAAATAGACATGATGGCGTCACGCCTCAACAAAAAGCTTCCGAGGTACTGTGCCAGGTCTTTGGACCCTCAGGCCGTAGCAGTAGACGCCCTGGTGACACCATGGGTGTTTCAGTCGGTCTATGTGTTTCCTCCTCTTCCTCTCATCGCAAGGATTTTGAGGATTATAAGACAGAAAAGAGTACAGTCGATACTCATTGTTCCAGACTGGTCTCGTAGGGCCTGGTACTCAGATCTTCAAGAACTGCTCACACAAGATCCTTGGCCCCTTCCTCTCAGGGAGGACCTGTTGCAGCAGGGGCCCTGCGTTTTCCAAGACTTACCGCGGTTGCGTTTGACAGCATGGCGGTTGAACGCCGAAACCTAGCTGGAAAAGGTATTCCGGAGGAGGTCATACCTACTCTGATAAAGGCTAGGAAGGAGGTGACGGCGAAACATTATCACCGTATCTGGCGGAAATATGTCTCTTGGTGTGAAACCAAGAATGCTCCTACGGAAGATTTCCATCTGGGCCGTTTTCTCCACTTCCTACAGACAGGAGTGGATATGGGCCTAAAGTTAGGCTCTGTTAAGGTACATATTTCGGCCCTATCTATATTCTTGCAGAAGGAATTGGCTTCTTTAGCAGAAGTCCAGACTTTTGTGAAAGAAGTGCTGCACATCCAGCCTCCTTTTTTGCCCCCAGTGGCACCCTGGGACCTTAACGTGGTGTTACGGTTCCTTAAATCTCACTGGTTTGAGCCCCTTCAGACGGTTGAATTAAAATTTCTCACCTGGAAGGTGGTCATGTTATTGGCCTTGGCATCTGCAAGGCGTGTATCGGAATTGGCGGCCTTGTCCCACGGGCCCCTATTTGATTTTTCATGTGGATAGAGCGGAATTGAGGACTCGTCCTCAATTTCTACCTAAGGTGGTGTCTTCATTTCATATGAACCAACCTATCGTGGTGCCGGTGGCTACGAGTGACTTGGATGTAGTCAGGGCCTTGAAGATTTATGTAGCCAGAACGGCTAGGGTTAAACAGAGGCTCTGTTTGTCCTGTATGCAGCCAACAAGATTGGCGTACCTGCTTCGAAGCAGACTATTGCTCGCTGCATCTGTAACACGATTCAGCAGGCTTATTCTACGGCTGGATTGCCATTACCAAATTCGGTGAAGGCCCATTCCACTAGGAAGGTGGACTCTTCTTGGGCGGCATTACAAATTTGCCGAGCAGCTACTTGGTCGGGTTCAAACACTTTTGCAAAATTCTACAAGTTTGATACCCTGGCTGACGAGGACCTCGCATGTGCTCAGTCGGTGCTGCAGAGTCATCCACACTCTCCCGCCCGATCTGGAGCTTTGGTATAAACCCCATGGTCCTTATGGAGTCCCCAGCATCCTCTAGGACGTAAGAGAAAATAAGATTTTAAACATACCGGTAAATCTTTTTCTCGTAGTCCGTAGAGGATGCTGGGCGCCCGTCCCAGTGCGGACTGGATCTGCAAGACTTGTATATAGTTATTGCTTACATAAGGGTTATGTTACAGTTGGAATCGGTCTTTGACTGATACTGTTATTCGTTCATACTGTTAACTGGTTATGTGTATTCCAGGTTATATGGTATGGTTGGTGTGGGCTGGTATGAATCTTGCCCTTAGATCAACAAAATCCTTTCCTCGTATTGTCCATCTCCTCTGGGCACAGTTCTCTAACTGAGGTCTGGAGGACGGGCATAGAGGGAAGAGCCAGTGCACACCCATACTAAAAGTTCTTTAGAGTGCCCATGTCTCCTGCGGAGCCCGTCTATACCCCATGGTCCTTTCAGAGTCCCCAGCATCCTCTACGGACTACGAGAAAAAGATTTACCGGTAGGTTTAAAATCTTATTTTTTTTCTTTGCATTATGTGCTCTTTGGGGCCTATTTTTTAAAAGTGCCATCCTGTCTGACACTGCAGTGCCACTCCTAGATTGGCTAGGTGTTTGTGCCGCCCATTTGGGTTGCTTAGCTTAGTAACCCAGCGACTTCGGTGCAACCTTTTGGCCTAAAAACAACATCGTGAGGTGTGAGGTGTTCAGAATAGACTGGAAATGAGTGGATATGAATGTTATTGAGGTTAATATACCATATGATCAAAATTACTCCCAAATTCTGTGATTTTAGCAGTTTTTGTGTTTTTGTTTTTTTTAAATCATCCAGATCCAAAACCAAAACCCGAAAGGGTGGTTTTGGCAAAACCAATCCAGATCCAAAACACGAGCGTGGATCCAGATCCAAAACCAAAACACGAAAAGTGCCCGCCACACATCTCTAATTCAAAGCTGATTGTAGAAATGCTAAAATTAGCACATCTATGATCAGAATCTCTGACATTCCTGGCGGACGCCCAATACAAGGCTAGTCTGCCCCGCATGTTAAACTCTACCCCCGCACAGAGGTGCAAAAGCATTGCACGGTGAGTAGCTTTTGCACCCGGTGAGTAGTTCCCTGCCTAGCTGCGGTGGCAGGCTTCTACCTGCCATGTTTTGGGTTGCAGCAGCTTCGTGTGATGTCACACAGACACCGTGGCCCACCCCAGCAACAGTCCAGACACGGCTTTGTTGTCCAGACTGCGCCCTCTCAATGGTGTTCTAATGCCTTTGGCATGCCTCTTCCCGCCCTACGAGATAAAGTGCTTCAGGCTGCGATCGCTGCAGTTGCAGCAATTGGGTCTGAATTAGGCCCTTGATAAGAGATGTGCAGAAAAGGTAGACAGAGTTTTGTCTATAAAAATTATTAGAATAATACAAAGAAGATATTTCTAATAATAATATTCTTTTTCATATAGTTTATATACTGTACGTAAAACTCTGGCGTGTACGTTATGACTGGACCTCACCGCACGTCACTGATAACCAACTCCTGGGTCAATGGGGGTAATTCAGAATTGATCGTAGATATGCTAAATTTAGCACATCTACGATCATTTACTCTGACATGCGGGGGGATGCCCAGAACAGGGCTAGTCTGCCCTGCATGCAGAGGTGTAGCTAGGTGCCATGGTACCCGGAGCAAAGGTAAGTTTTGGCACCCGATCCTCTGTACCGAATTGGAGGCATGTTACATTTCAAAAGAAAAAAATAGAAAAATCCTACATTGGTGACAGGGTCGGTTCTAGACCTTGTGGAGCTCAGAGTGGAAGTTTCTTTTGGGCTCCCCTCATGACCAAAACAGGGACAGTGTGCGCCGAAGGCGCGCCACAAAAATATAGGGGAGGTTATGCCACAGCAGGGCCGCTTATACATGTTACTCTGCAGCTTCTAATGCAGAGTGAGGTGCTGTAGCAGCAGCTGAGGCAGAGAAAACTGCTGCAGCATCAATGTAGAGAGAGGTGCTGTAGCAGCTGGAGCAGAGAGTGGTACTGCAATGGCCGTAGCAGAAAGAGGTGCTGCAGCAGCCAGGGCAGAAAGTGATGCTACAGCAACTGGGGTAGAAAAAGGTGCTGCAGTAGCTGAGGCAGAGAGTGGTGTAGCAGGACAGAAGTAACCTGCTGCACAGCTACAAGCAGACAGTGAGACATACTTTATAAGGAGGGCGGCAGAGTTACGACATGTCTCGGCTTTCAGTGTCTCCTGCTGTCACCTCTGGCCTGCCCTGTTTCCTACCTAGTCTACAAGACCGAGTCAGTGTGCGCCCCTCTGCTTTTCCTCCTTCTGCTCTGCGGCTGCCTGTACAGCAGCCCGTGGTATAGTGGACAGAAGGAGGGGGTGAGCAGGAAACGGCGCGCCCTCTAACTTTTACGGCGCCCGGACTGCGCGCTCCTCTGGAGCCACCCTTGCTACACCCCTGCCTGCATGTCAGGTACTACCCCCCCACACAAGTACAAAAGCATCGCGCAGCGGCAATGCTTTTGTACTTGACAAGTAGCTCCATACCTGCGCAGCTGGGAGCTACTTGTCACATCCTGGGTTGCAGCAGCTGCATGTGATGTAACGCAGCTGCCGCAGCCAGCCCCCTGCACGGTCTGGGCACGCCTGTGTTGCCTGGACCATGCCCCAACGCCTCTGCCTGTCAATCAGGCAGATGAGATCGCTGAGCTGAGATGTCAATAGCATCTCTAGCATGCACATGTGCACTGCGGCGCATGCCCATGCGCAGAGCCGGTGCTAACCGCTCAGCAAAAGGATGCAGAGCAGGTAGGCGCCAGGCAGGAGAGTCGCTTTCCCTGCTCTGCATCCCTGCTTTTGTACATGACTTGCTGCCAGCTGCCCCTGCGCTTATCAAACAGGCAGCAGCGCTGGCAGATGTGCGTCATATACTTTAACCAAATCAATCAAGTGGTCACCTCTCTGCCAGTTATAGAACAGCGCACCAGGTTTCACCAACCCCTCCCCCCTCAACGAGATATCAGCAAGCTCCACGCTCTCTCACTGCGTGGCGCCTCATCTTGTTGCTGCGGCCGGCTGCCAGGAAGCCCCCTGAATCCACACAGCTGCGGGCGTCAGCGCAATAGAAGAAAAACGCTCTCCTGGTCCTCAGCTATGCAAGGTAGCATTATCGCCGCCGTGAGCACAGACAGGCAGCGCCGGAGCAAGAAATGCGGCATCCCAAGCGGGCAGTCATAGCTCCGAGTGCTGCGCTGCAGGTTAGATCTCTGGGCAGAGAGATGTAATTTCAATTCAGGGAGGTGAGGACACAAGGGACTCATTGGTAATTGTGAGAGGGGACTGGTACGTGGCCCTCTTCTTACTGTGTAACCCCCCCTTCCTCTCTGTGTTCTGTCCCAGCCTTGTGTCTCTCTCGCCCCCACAGAGTTCTGTCAAGTCACTCTGTCACCCTCCCCCATGTCCTGTCAATGTGTCACCCTCCACGTGTCCTGTCAATGTGTCACCCTCCCCATATCCTGTCAAGGTGTCACCCTCCTCCGTGTCCTGTCAATATGTCACCCCCCCGTGTCCTGTCACTGTGTCACCCCCCCTTGTCCTGTCACTGTGTCACCCCCCCATGTCCTGCCACTGTGTCACCCCCGTGTCCTGTCACTGTGTCACCCCCCCGTGTCCTGTCACTGTGTCACCCCCCCTTGTCCTGTCACTGTGTCACCCCCCCATGTCCTGCCACTGTGTCACCCCCGTGTCCTGTCACTGTGTCACCCCCCCATGTCCTGTCACTGTGTCACCCCCCATGTCCTGTCACTGTGTCACCCCTCTCTGCCCTGTCACTGTGTCACAACTCCTCTTTGTTGCCTCTCACTGTGTCAACCTCCGTGTCCTGTCACTGTGTCACCACCCCACATACTGTCACTGTGTCACCCAAGTGTCTTGTCACTGTGTCACAACCCTCTTTTTTCTCTGACGTCCTAGTGGATGCTGGGTACTCCGTAAGGACCATGGGGAATAGACGGGCTCCGCAGGAGACTGGGCACTCTAAAAGAAAGATTAGGTACTATCTGGTGTGCACTGGCTCCTCCCTCTATGCCCCTCCTCCAGACCTCAGTTAGAATCTGTGCCCAGCTCGAGCTGGTTGCACACTAGGGGCTCTCCTGAGCTTCTAGTAAAGAAAGTATTTGTTAGGTTTTTTATTTTCAGTGAGATCTGCTGGCAACAGACTCACTGCTACGAGGGACTTAGGGCATAGTTGCCTACCCTCCCTCATTCTGCAGGAGACTCCCTGAAATAGCAGCAATCTCCCTCACTCCCTGAAAAGTCCATCAATCTCCCTCATTCTTGGGGGAAAAATAAATCAGAGATACATACATTCAAATGGGATCCTTAGTGCCATTTCCCTGCATTGGTTATAAGGCACAATGGATCCCTATGGCCACATACAATATATGGAACCTCTTGTAAGACACAATACACAAACAAATCCTGCAAAATATCACTGTCTTTTCTTCAACAAATAGATCTTTCTAACTTTGGGGCTCATTTACATTTGGATGTAAGTCATTTTCATGACACGCCTCCCCGCGCTGTTAGGTGTTACTTTCACAATCTCCCTGAAATGCTTTTTCAAAAGTAGGCAAGTATGACTTAGGGGAGAGAAGCGAACCTACCTGCTTGCAGCTAGCTTGGGCTTCTAGGCTACTGGACACCATTAGCTCCAGAGGGATCGAACACAGGCCCAGCCTCGGTCGTCCGGTCCCGGAGCAGCGCCGCCGTCCCCCTTGCAGAGCCAGAAGCAAGAAGAACATCCTGGAAATCGGCGGCTGAAGACTCCGGTCTTCATTAAGGTAGCGCATAGCACTGCAGCTGTGCGCCATTGCTCCCTATGCACACCACATACTCTGGTCACTGATGGGTGCAGGGCGCTGGGGGGGGGGGGCGCCCTGGGCTGCAATTAGAGTACCTTACATTGGCAAACAGCACATAATATAGTCTAAAAAACGATATATGTGCAAAAATCCCCTGCCATAATATTAATATAAGAGCGGGAGAAGTCCGCCGTGAAGGGGGTGGGGCTATCTCCCTCAGCACACTGGCGCCATTTCCTCTTCACAGGCTCTCCCCTACAGTTTCCAGGCTCAAAGGGTAAAAAAAGAGAGGGGACAAATATACAATCCACTAGGGCCATCCGATGTATGATTACGGCAATGAAAAATGTGTTGCACATTTCTGACATTAACCCGGTTACCACAAAAAAGGGTATTATGTTTGGGGAGAAAAAGTAGCCAGTGACTTTTCCCCCATCTGATGAGTTAAACGAATTGTGTGAAGAAGCGTGGGGTTCCCCAGATAAGAAACTAGTAATTTCAAAGCGGTTACTAATGGCGTACCCTTTCCCGCCAACGGATAGGTTACGCTGGGAGACATCCCCTAAGGTGGACAAAGCGCTCACACGCTTATCAAAAAAGGTGGCACTGCCGTCTCAGGATACGGCCGCCTTAAAGGAGCCTGCAGATAGAAAGCAGGAGGCTATCCTGAAGTCTGTGTATACACACTCAGGTACTATACTGAGACCGGCTATTGCTTCAGCAGCGTGGTCTGATTCCCTGTCAGATAACATTGATTCCCTTGACAGAGACTATTTTGCTAACTATAGAGCATATTAAAGACGTAGTCTTATATATGAGAGATGCACAGAGGGACATTTGCCGGCTGGCATCTAGAATTAATGCAATGTCCATTTCTGCCAGAAGAGTATTATGGACTCGGCAGTGGACAGGTGATGCTGATTCTAAAAGGCACATGGAAGTTTTGCCTTATAAGGGTGAGGAATTGTTTGGGGACGGTCTCTCGGACCTCGTGTCCACAGCAACAGCTGGGACGTCGACTTTTTTACCTCAGGTCCCCTCACAGCCTAAGAAAGCACCGTATTATCAAGTACAGTCCTTTCGGCCTCAGAAAGGCAAGCGGGTCAAAGGCACATCCTTTCTGCCCAGAGGCAGGGGTAGAGGGAAAAAGCTGCACCAGACAGCCAGTTCTCAGGAACAAATACCCTCCACTGCTTCCACTAAGTCCACCGCATGACGCTGGGGCTCCACAGGTGGAGCCAGGTGCGGTGGGGGCCCGTCTCCGGAACTTTAGCGACCAGTGGGTTCGCTCACAGGTGGATCTCTGGGCTCTACAGGTATCGCAGGGATAAAAGCTGGAGTTCGAGACGTCTCCCCCTCGCCGTTACCTCAAATCAGCCCTGCCTGCTACTCCCAAGGAAAGGGAGGTAGTACCGGCGGCAATTCACAAGCTGTACCTCCAGCAGGTGATAATCAAAGTTCCTCTCCTTCAACAGGGACGAGGTTACTATTCCACAATGTTTGTGGTACCGAAACCAGACGGTTCGGTGAGACCCATTCTAAAATTGAAATCCTTGAACACTTATATAAGGAAGTTCAAGTTCAAAATAGAATCGCTCAGGGCGGTTATTGCAAGCCTGGAAGAGGGGGATATTAGGGTGTCACTGGACATCATGGATGCTTACCTACATGTCCCCATTTACCCACCTCACCAGGAGTACCTCAAGGTTGTGGTACAGAACTGCCATTACCAATTCCAGACGTTGCCGTTTGGTCTGTCCACGGCACCGAGGGTGTGTTCCAAGGTAATGGCCAAAATGATGATACTCCTTCGAAAGAAGGGAGTTATAATTATCCCGTACTTGGACGATCTCCTTATAAAGGCGAGGTCCAAGGAGCAGTCGTTGATTGGAGTAGCACTATCTCAGGAAGTGCTACAACAGCACCGCTGGATTCTGAATATCCCAAAGTCGCAGCTGGTTCCTACGACGCGTCTGCTGATATTGGGCATGTTTCTGGACACAAAACAGTAGAAGGTGTTTCTCCCGGAGGAGAAGGCCAAGGAGTTGTCATCTCTGGTCAGAGACCTCCTGCAACCAAAACAGGTGTCGGTGCATCATTGCACGCGAATCCTGGAAAAGATGGTAGCTTCTTTCGAAGCAATTCCCTTCGGCAGGTTCCATGCAAGGAACTTTCAGTGGGACCTGTTAGACATGTGAGGATCGCATCTTCAGATGCATCGGCTGATCACCCTGTCCCCGAGGGCCAGGGTGTCTCTGCGGTTGTGGCTGCATAGTGCTCATCTTCTCGAGGGCCGCAGATTCGGCATTCAGGACTGGGTCCTGGTGACCACGGATGCAAGCCTCCGAGGTTGGGGAGCAGTCACTCAGGGAAGAAACTTCCAAGGACAATGGTCGAGTCAGGAGACTTCCCTACACATAAATATTCTGGACCTAAGGGCCATTTACAATGCCCTAAGGCAAGCAGAACCCCTGCTTCAAAACCAGCCGGTGCTGATTCAGTCAGACAACATCACGGCTGTCGCCCATGTAAACCGACAAGGCGGCACAAGTAGCAGGATGGCATTGGCAGAAGCCACAAGGATTCTCCGATGGGCGGAGTATCACGTGCTAACACTGTCAGCAGTGTTCATTCCAGGTGTGGAAAACTAGGAAGCAGACTTCCTCAGCAGGCACGACCTCCACCCGGGAGAGTGAGGACTTCATCCAGAAGTCTTCACGCGGATTGTGAACTGTTGGGAACGGCCACAGGTGGACATGATGGCGTCCCGCCTCAACAAAAAGCTAAAAAAGTATTGCGCCAGGTCAAGAGACCCTCAGGCGATAGCTGTGGATGCACTAGTGACACCGTGGGTGTACCAGTCGGTTTATGTGTTCCCTCCTCTTCCTCTCATACCAAAGGTACTGAGGATAGTAAGTAAGAGAGGAGTAAGAACTATACTCGTAGTTCCGGATTGGCCAAGAAGAACTTGGTACCCAGAACTACAAGAAATGATCTCGGAGGACCCATGGCCTCTGTCTCTCAGACAGGACCAGTTACTGCAGGGGCCCTGTCTGTTCCAAGACTTACCGCGGCTGCGTTTGAAGGCTTGGCGGTTGAACGCCGGATCCTAACGGAAAAGGGCGTACCAGATGAAGTGATTCCTACGCTGTTAAAGGCTAGGAAAGACGCTGCCTGAAGATCAGACGTTGTTAAGGGAGTGCTGCATATTCAGCCCCCTTTTGTGCCTCCAGTGGGACCTTGGGATCTCAACGTAGTGTTGGATTTCCTAAAATCACATTGTTTTGAGCCACTTCAGAACGTGGAGTTGAAGTATCTCACGTGGAAAGTGGTCATATATTTTTTGCCTTGGCTTCGGCTAGGCATGTGTCAGAATTGGCGGCTTTGTCATGTGAAAGCCCTTATCTGATCTTCCATAGGGACAGCGCAGAATTGAGGATTCGTCCCCAATTTCTCCCTAAGGTGGTATCAGCGTTTCATTGAACCAATCTATTGTGGTGCCTGCGGCTACTCGGGACTTGGAGGCCTCCAAGTTGCTGGATGTAGTCCAGGCCCTGAAAATCTATGTTTCCAGGACGGCTAGAGTCAGAAAAACTGACTCGCTGTTTATCCTGCATGCACCCAACAAGCTGGGTGCTCCTGCTTCAAAGCAGACTATTGCTCGCTGAATATGTTGCTCGATTCAACTTGCACATTCTGCGGCTGGACTGCCGCATCCTAAATCAGTAAAAGCCCATTCCACGTGGAAGGGGGCTCTTCTTGGGCGGCTGCCCAAGGGGTCTCGGCATTACAACTTTGCCGAGCTGCTACCTGGTCGGGGTCAAACACGTTTGCAAAATTCTACAAGTTTGATACCCTGGCTGAGGAGGACCTTGATTGCTCATGCGGTGCTGCAGAGTCATCCGCACTCTCCCGCCCGTTTGGGAGCTTTGGTATAATCCCCATGGTCCTTACTGAGTATCCAGCATCCACTAGGACGTCAGAGAAAATAAGAATTTTCTCACCGGTAATTCTATTTCTCATAGTCCGTAGTGGATGCTGGGAGCCCGTCCCAAGTGCGGATTGTCTGCAATACTTGTATATAGTTATTGCTTAACTAAAGGGTTATTGTTATGAGCCATCTGTTCAGTGAGGCTCAGTTGTTATTCATACTGTTAACTGGGTATAGTTATCACGAGTTGTACGGTGTGATTGGTGTGGCTGGAATGAGTCTTACCAAATCCTTTCCTTGTAGTGTCAGCTCTTCCGGGTACAGTTTCCCTAACTGAGGTCTGGAGGAGGGTCATAGAGGGAGGAGCCAGTGCACACCAGATAGTACCTAATCTTTCTTTTAGAGTGCCCAGTCTCCTGCGGAGCCCGTCTATTCCCCATGGTCCTTACGGAGTACCCAGCATCCACTACGGACTACGAGAAATAGAATTACCGGTGAGTAAATTCTTATTTTTTGTCCCAGCTATTGCCTCACCCCCCCCACACGTCTTCTGTCCCAGTAACTGTCATCGCCCTCTGTGTTTTTTAACTGTGTCAAACCCACCTCCCCCATGTTCTGTCCCAGCCAATGTGTTAACCCCCTTGGTTTTTTGTCCCAGTCACTGTTACCCCCCCCCACCCCTCTGTGTTCTGTTCCAGTCACTGTGTCACCCCCCCATCTGTGTTCTATCCCAGTTACTGTGTCACCCTCCGCCCGTCTGTGTTCTGTCCCAGTCACTGTATCACAATCTGATGCAGGCCGCGAGCCAATTGGAGCTCACGCACCAGCAGCCAATCTGCAGTGGCTCACAACCAGCGCCAAATGTGGCATAATATGTAAAGGGCATTGCTGTGTGTGTGTGGCATTGTGTGTTAAGGGTATTACTGTGTGAGGTATAATGTGTAAGGGACATTACTGTGTGTGACATACGGTGTAAGGGATTCTGTGTGGCATAATGTGTATAACGGGTACTATTGTGATGCATAACATGTACGAGAGGTACTACTGTGGTGCGTAACATGAATAAGGGGCATTATCGTGTGGTGTAACGTGAATAAGGGGCACTATCATGTGGCGTAACGTGAATAAGTGGCACCACCATGTGATGTAACGTGAATAAGAGCCACTACTGTGTTACGTAACGTGATTAAGGGACACAACTGAGTGGTGTAATGTGACTTGAGACTACACCCTTTTTTGTGTTGTGAAATATGGGAGGGAAGGCGTAAATGTATATTTTGCATGGGGGCGCCAAACACCCCAGAACTGGACCTGCGCATGCGCAGTTCAGACCTGATTGCCCGCTGTGCGAAAACGCACAGCAGCGAACAGGTCTGAATTAGCCCCAATGTGCGTGCACTGGAAAAAGCCAAAGTATTTAGGCTGTGTGTGAAAGGTAGAAGAAAGACAGTTCTGCTCAGTGCATAGAATTAGGAAATCTACCCCAAAAACACTGTTGCAATAATTACAATGATGCACATTTTTTAAGACTATTTTACAGAGAACTGTGTAGCCTACTACACACAGTAAGCTCTACAGCAAGCAATATTATGTCATTTGTCTAGTACTGCTTTGAAAAATAAAAAATAAATCTTTATCTACACAGTCACCTAAGTACTTTGGGGGTATTTCAGACTGGATCGCTGCAGCGCCAATTATTGCAGTCTGAAGCCCTTTGTGGAGTTCACTCATGCAGTGGGCACCCCAGGAGGCCTGGTGCAGTAGCGCACGCAGGGGGGGTTTCTGAGTACCCAGAAACCCTTCCCTGATCAGTGCTGGCCGTCAGACACTCTGTCTGCATCTTTGACCTGAGGACAGCTGTTACGAGCCAGCCGGTGCTGACAGAGAGGAGCTATCGATGCCACTGCGAGTGCAGTACTGCCAGGTGCCTCTAGAGGCCCCCATCTCCATTTGTGCTGTCCACACTGCAAGAAGTCGTCCCTGAGCACAGGCTGAACACTGAGCTGACATGAGGCATGCAGCAGCTCAGAGGCAGGAGAAAGAAACATGGGGGAGAGACCTGACCTGACACAGGGGACTCAAGAGTTCACACACATAGGAGCTGGGATCCTACAGAGGAAGAGTAAGTTTGGCTTTGTGTGTGATCTATCTACAGTCTCCCTCTCTCACTCGGTTTTCCTCTGTCTCTATCTATCTACAGTGTCTCTTTCTTTCTCTAGTGCTTCTACATTTATCTTTCTATCTGGATTCTACATCTATCTATCTATGGACTGGTTTCCATTATATATATATACATATATATATATATATATATATATATATATATATTTATTAGTGATATGCACCGGAAATTTTTCGGGTTTTGTGTTTTGGTTTTGGATTCGGTTCCGCGGCCGTGTTTTGGATTCGGACGCGTTTTGCCAAAACCTTCCTGAAATTTTTTTGTCGGATTCGGGTGTGTTTTGGATTCGGGTGTTTTTTTACAAAAAACCCTCAAAAACAGCTTAAATCATAGAATTTGGGGGTCATTTTGATCCCATAGTATTATTAACCTCAATAACCATAATTTCCACTCATTTTCAGTCTATTCTGAACACCTCACACCTCACAATATCATTTTTAGTCCTAAAATTTGCACCGAGGTCGCTGGATGACTAAGCTAAGCGACCCAAGTGGCCGACACAAACACCTGGCCCATCTAGGAGTGGCACTGCAGTGTCAGACAGGATGGCACTTCAAAAAATAGTCCCCAAACAGCACATGATGCAAAGAAAAAAAGAGGCGCAATGAGGTAGCTGTGTGACTAAGCTAAGCGATCCAAGTGGCCGACACAAACACCTGGCCCATCTAGGAGTGGCACTGCAGTGTCAGACAGGATGGCACTTCAAAAAAATAGTCCCCAAACAGCACATGATGCAAAGAAAAAAAGAGGCACAATGAGGTAGCTGTGTGACTAAGCTAAGCGACCCAAGTGGCCGGCACAAACACCTGGCCCATCTAGGAGTGGCACTGCAGTGTCAGACAGGATGGCACTTCAAAAAATAGTCCCCAAACAGCACATGATGCAAAGAAAAATGAAAGAAAAAAGAGGTGCAAGAGTGAATTGTCCTTGGGCCCTCCCACCCACCCTTATGTTGTATAAACAGAACATGCACACCCATCATTTCAGCCACAGGGTCTGCCACACGACTGTGACTGAAATGACTGGTTGGTTTGGGCCCCTACCAAAAAAGAAGCAATCAATCTCTCCTTGCACAAACTGGCTCTACAGAGGCAAGATGTCCACCTCCTCCTCCGATTCTTCACCCCTTTCACTGTGTACATCCCCCTCCTCACAGATTATTAATTCATCCCCACTGGAATACACCATCTCAGGTCCCTGTGTACTTTCTGGAGGCAATTGCTGGTGAATGTCTCCACGGAGGAATTGATTATAATTCATTTTGATGAACATCATCTTCTCCACAGTTTGTGGAAGTAACCTTGTACGCCGATTGCTGACAAGGTGAGCGCTGCACTAAACACTCTTTCGGAGTACACACTGGAGGGGGGTCAACTTAGGTAAAATAAAGCCAGTTTGTGCAAGGGCCTCCAAATTGCCTCTTTTTCCTGCCAGTATACGTACGGACTGTCTGACGTGCCTACTTGAATGCGGTCACTCATATATTCCTCCACAATTCTTTCAATGGTGACAGAATCATATGCAGTGACAGTAGATGACATGTCAGTAATCGTTGGCAGGTCCTTCAGTCCGGACCAGATGTCAGCACTCGCTCCAGACTGCCCTGCATCACCGCCAGCGGGTGGGCTCGGAATTCTTAGCCTTTTCCTCGCAGCCCCAGTTGCGGGAGAATGTGAAGGAGGAGCTGTTGACGGGTCACGTTCCGCTTGACTTGACAATTTTCTCACCAGCAGGTCTTTGAACCTCTGCAGACTTGTGTCTGCTGGAAAGAGAGATACAACGTAGGTTTTAAATCTAGGATCGAGCACGTTGGCCAAAATGTAGTGCTCTGATTTCAACAGATTGACCACCCGTGAATCCTGGTTAAGCGAATTAAGGGCTCCATCCACAAGTCTCACATGCCTAGCGGAATCGCTCTGTATTAGCTCCTCCTTCAATCTCTCCGGCTTCTTCTGCAAAAGCCTGATGGGGGGAATGACCTGACTCAGGCTGGCAGTGTCTGAGCTGACTTCACGTGTGGCAAGTTCAAAGGGTTGCAGAACCTTGCACAACGTTGAAATCATTCTCCACTGCGCTTGATTCAGGTGCATTCCCCCTCCTTTGCCTATATCGTAGGTAGCTGTATAGGCTTGAATGGCCTTTTGCTGCTCCTCCATCCTCTGAAGCATATAGAGGGTTGAATTCCACCTCGTTACTACCTCTTGCTTCAGATGATGGCGGGGCAGGTTCAGGAGTGCTTGCTGGTGCTCCAGTCTTCGGCACGCGGTGCATGAATGCCGAAAGTGGCCCGCAATTCTTCGGGACACCGACAGCATAGCTTGCAAGCCCCTGTCGTTTTTTAAATAATTCTGCACCACCAAATTCAATGTATGCGCAAAACATGGTACGTGCTGGAATTTGCCCACATGTAATGCACGCACAATATTGGTGGCGTTGTCCGATGTCACAAATCCCCAGGAGAGTCCAATTGGGGTAAGCCATTCTGCGATGATGTTCCTCAGTTTCCGTAAGAGGTTGTCAGCTGTGTGCCTCTTCTGGAAAGCGGTGATACAAAGCGTAGCCTGCCTAGGAACGAGTTGGCGTTTGCGATATGCTGCTACTGGTGCCGCCGCTGCTGTTCTTGCTGCGGGAGGCAATACATCTACCCAGTGGGCTATCACAGTCATATAGTCCTTAGTCTGCCCTGCTCCACTTGTCCACATGTTCGTGGTTAAGTGGACATTGGGTACAACTGCATTTTTTAGGACACTGGTGACTCTTTTTCTGAGTTCTGTGTACATTCTCGATATCGCCTGCCTAGTGAAATGGAACCTAGATAGTATTTGGTACCGGGGACACAGTACCTCAAGCAAGTCTCTAGTTTCCTGTGAATTAACGGTGGATACCGGAAACACGTTTGACACCACCCAGGCTGCCAAGGCCTGAGTTATCCGCTTTGCAGCAGGATGACTGCTGTGATATTTAATCTTCCTCACAAAGGACTGTTGGACAGTCAATTGCTTACTGGAAGTAGTACAAGTGGTCTTCCGTCTTCCCCTCTGGGATGACGATCGACTCCCAGCAGCAACAACAGCAGTGCCAGCAGCAGTAGGCGTTACACTCAAGGATGCATCGGAGGAATCCCAGGCAGGAGAGGACTCGTCAGACTTGCCAGTGACATGGCCTACAGGACAATTGGCTTTCCTGTGTAAGGAGGAAATTGACACTGAGGGAGTTGGTGGTGTGGTTTGCAGGAGCTTGGTTACAAGAGGAAGGGATTTAGTTGTCAGTGGACTGCTTCTGCTGTCACCTAAAGTTTTTGAACTTGTCAATGACTTCTGATGAATGCGCTGCAGGTGACGTATAAGTGAGGATGTTCCGAGGTGGTTAACGTCCTTACCCCTACTTATTACAGCTTGACAAAGGTGACACACGGCTTGACACCTGTTGTCCGCATTTGTGTTAAAATAATTCCACACCGAAGAGGTGATTTTTTTTGTAATTTGACCAGGCATGTCAATGGCCATATTCGTCCCACGGACAACAGGTGTCTCCCCGGGTATCTGACTTAAACAAACCACCTCACCATCAGAATCCTCCTGGTCAATTTCCTCCCCAGCGCCAGCAACACCCATATCCTCCTCATCCTGGTGTACTTCAACACTGACATCTTCAATCTGACTATCAGGAACTGGACTGCGGGTGCTCCTTCCAGCACTTGCAGGGGGCGTGCAAATGGTGGAAGGCGCCACCTCTTTCCGTCCAGTGTTGGAAGGTCAGGCATTGCAGCCGACACAATTGGACTGTCCTTGGGGATTTGTGATTTCGAAGAACGCACAGTTCTTTGCTGTGCTTTTGCCAGCTTAAGTCTTTTAATTTTTCTAGCAATAGGATGAGTGCTTCCATCCTCATGTGAAGCTGAACCACTAGCCATGAACATAGGCCAGGGCCTCAGCCGGTCCTTGCCACTCCGTGTCGTAAATGGCATATTGGCAATTTTATGCCTCTCCTCAGACGCTTTTAATTTAGATTTTTGGGTCATTTTACTGAACTTTTGTTTTTTGGATTTTACATGCTCTCTACTATGACATTGGGCATCGGCCTTGGCAGACGACATTGATGGCATTTCATCATGACTAGTGGCAGCAGCTTCAGCACGAGGTGGAAGTGGATCTTGATCTTTCCCTATTTTACACTCCACATTTCTCTGACGTCCTAGTGGATGCTGGGACTCCGTCAGGACCATGGGGATTAGCGGCTCCGCAGGAGACAGGGCACAAAAATAAAGCTTTAGGATCAGGTGGTGTGCACTGGCTCCTCCCCCTATGACCCTCCTCCAAGCCTCAGTTAGGTTTTTGTGCCCGTCCGAGCAGGGTGCAATCTAGGTGGCTCTCCTAAAGAGCTGCTTAGAAAAAGTTTTTAGGTTTTTTATTTTCAGTGAGTCCTGCTGGCAACAGGCTCACTGCATCGAGGGACTTAGGGGAGAGAAGTGAACTCACCTGCGTGCAGGATGGATTGGCTTCTTAGGCTACTGGACACCATTAGCTCCAGAGGGATCGAACACAGGCCCAGCCATGGAGTCCGGTCCCGGAGCCGCGCCGCCGACCCCCCTTGCAGATGCCGAAGATTGAAGAGGTCCAGAAACAGGCGGCAGAAGACTTTTCAGTCTTCATGAGGTAGCGCACAGCACTGCAGCTGTGCGCCATTGTTGTCAGCACACTTCACACAGCGGTCACTGAGGGTGCAGGGCGCTGGGGGGGGCGCCCTGGGCAGCAATGTATAATACCTTTCTTATGGCTAAAAATACATCACATATAGCCCTTGAGGCTATATGGATGTATTTAACCCCTGCCAGATCTCACAAACTCCGGGAGAAGAGCCCGCGGAAATAGGGGGCGGGGCTTATTCTCCTCAGCACACAGCGCCATTTTCCTGCTCAGCTCCGCTGTGAGGAAGGCTCCCAGGACTCTCCCCTGCACTGCACTACAGAAACAGGGTAAAACAGAGAGGGGGGGCACTTTTTTTGGCGATATTACTATATTTAAGCTGCTATAAGGATACAACACTTATATAGGGTTGTTCCCATATATATTATAGCGCTTGGGTGTGTGCTGGCAAACTCTCCCTCTGTCTCCCCAAAGGGCTAGTGGGGTCCTGTCTTCAATAGAGCATTCCCTGTGTGTCTGCTGTGTGTCGGTACGTGTGTGTCGACATGTATGAGGACGATATTGGTGTGGAGGCAGAGCAATTGCCGGTAATGGTGATGTCGCCCCCCAGGGAGTCGACACCGGAATGGATGGCTTTGTTTATGGAATTACGTGATAATGTCAGCACATTACAAAAATCAGTTGGCGACATGAGACGGCCGGCAAACCAGTTAGTACCTGCCCAGGCGTCTCAGACACCGTCAGGGGCTGTAAAACGCCCTTTACCTCAGTCGGTCGACACAGACCCAGACACGGACACTGAATCTAGTGTCGACGGTGAAGAAACAAACGTATTTTCCAGTAGGGCCACACGTTATATGATCACGGCAATGAAGGAGGCTTTACATATCTCTGATACTGCAAGTACCACAAAAAGGGGTATTATGTGGGGTGTGAAAAAACTACCAGTAGTTTTTCCTGAATCAGAGGAATTGAATGATGTATGTGATGAAGCGTGGGTTAACCCAGATAGAAAAGTGCTAATTTCAAAAAAGTTATTGGCATTATACCCTTTCCCGCCAGAGGTTAGGGCGCGCTGGGAAACACCCCCTAGGGTGGATAAGGCGCTCACACGCTTATCAAAACAAGTGGCGTTACCGTCTCCTGATACGGCCGCCCTCAAGGATCCAGCTGATAGGAGGCTGGAAACTACCCTAAAAAGTATATACACACATACTGGTGTTATACTGCGACCAGCCATCGCCTCAGCCTGGATGTGCAGTGCTGGGGTGGTCTGGTCGGATTCCCTGACTGAAAATATTGATACCCTGGATAGGGACAGTATTTTATTGACTTTAGAGCAATTAAAGGATGCTTTTCTTTATATGCGAGATGCTCAGAGGGATATTTGCACTCTGGCATCGAGAGTAAGTGCGATGTCCATATCTGCCAGAAGAAGTTTATGGACGCGACAGTGGTCAGGTGATGCGGATTCCAAACGGCATATGGAAGTATTGCCGTATAAAGGGGAGGAATTATTTGGCGTGGGTCTATCGGATCTGGTGGCCACGGCAACTGCCGGGAAATCCACCTTTTTACCTCAGACCCCCTCCCAACAGAAAAAGACACCGTCTTTTCAGCCGCAGTCCTTTCGGTCCTATAAGAACAAGCGGGCAAAAGGACAGTCATATCTGCCCCGAGGCAGAGGAAAGGGTAAGAGAGGGCAGCAAGCAGCTCCTTCCCAAGAACAGAAGCCCTCCCCGGGTTCTGCAAAGCCCTCAGCATGACGCTGGGGCTTTACAAGCGGACTCAGGAGCGGTGGGGGGTCGACTCAAGAATTTCAGCGCGCAGTGGGCTTGCTCACAGGTGGACCCCTGGATCCTGCAGGTAGTATCTCAGGGTTACAGGTTGGAATTCGAGAAGTCTCCCCCTCGCCGGTTCCTAAAGTCTGCTTTGCCAACGTCTCCCTCAGACAGGGCGACGGTATTGGAAGCCATTCACAAGCTGTTTTCTCAGCAGGTGATAGTCAAGGTACCCCTCCTACAACAGGGAAAGGGGTATTACTCCACGCTATTTGTGGTACCGAAGCCGGACGGCTCGGTAAGACCTATTCTAAATCTGAAATCTTTGAACCTGTACATACAAAAATTCAAGTTCAAGATGGAGTCACTCAGAGCAGTGATAGCGAATCTGGAAGAAGGGGACTTTATGGTGTCCCTGGACATCAAGGATGCTTACCTACATGTCCCAATTTGCCCTTCACACCAAGGGTACCTCAGGTTCGTGGTGCAAAACTGTCATTATCAGTTTCAGACGCTGCCGTTTGGATTGTCCACGGCACCTCGGGTCTTTACCAAGGTAATGGCCGAGATGATGTTTCTTCTGCGAAGAAAAGGCGTATTAAAATTATCCCTTACTTGGACGATCTCCTGATAAGGGCAAGGTCCAGAGAACAGCTGGAAGACGTAGTAGCACTAACCCAAGTAGTGCTGCAACAGCACGGGTGGATTCTGAATTTTCCAAAATCTCAATTGAACCCGACGACACCTCTGCTGTTCCTGGGAATGATTCTGGACACGGTTCAGAAAAAGGTGTTTCTTCCGGAGGAGAAAGCCAGGGAGTTATCCGAACTTGTCAGGAACCTCCTAAAACCAGGAAAAGTGTCTGTGCATCAATGCACAAGAGTCCTGGGAAAGATGGTGGCTTCTTACGAAGCAATTCCATTCGGCAGATTCCACGCACGAACTTTTCAGTGGGATCTGCTGGACAAATGGTCCGGATCGCATCTGCAGATGCATCAGCGGATAACCTTATCGCCACGGACAAGGGTGTCTCTTCTGTGGTGGTTGCAGAGTGCTCATCTGTTAGAGGGCCGCAGATTCGGCATACAGGACTGGGTCCTGGTGACCACGGATGCCAGTCTGAGAGGCTGGGGAGCGGTCACACAGGGAAGAAACTTCCAGGGAGTATGGTCAAGCCTGGAGATGTCTCTCCACATAAATATACTGGAGCTAAGAGCGATTTACAATGCTCTAAGCCTGGCAAAACCCCTGCTTCAGGGTCAGCCGGTGTTGATCCAGTCGGACAACATCACGGCAGTCGCCCACGTAAACAGACAGGGCGGCACAAGAAGCAGGAGAGCAATGGCAGAAGCTGCAAGGATTCTTCGCTGGGCGGAAGATCATGTGATAGCACTGTCAGCAGTGTTCATTCCGGGAGTGGACAACTGGGAAGCAGACTTCCTCAGCAGACACGATCTACACCCGGGAGAGTGGGGACTTCATCCAGAAGTCTTCCACATGATTGTGAACCGTTGGGTAAAACCAAAGGTGGATATGATGGCGTCTCGCCTCAACAAAAAACTGGACAGGTATTGCGCCAGGTCAAGAGACCCTCAGGCAATAGCTGTGGACGCTCTGGTAACACCGTGGGTGTTCCAGTCAGTGTATGTGTTTCCTCCTCTGCCTCTCATACCAAAAGTACTGAGAATTATACGGCAAAGGGGAATAAGAACGATACTCGTGGCTCCGGATTGGCCAAGAAGAACTTGGTACCCGGAACTTCAGGAGATGCTCACGGAAGATCCGTGGCCTCTACCTCTAAGACGGGACCTGCTTCAGCAGGGACCGTGTCTATTCCAAGACTTACCGTGGCTGCGTTTGACGGCATGGCGGTTGAACGCCGAATTCTAAGGGAAAAAGGCATTCCGGAAGAGGTCATTCCTACACTGGTAAAAGCCAGGAAGGAGGTGACTGCACAACATTATCACCGCATTTGGAGAAAATATGTTGCGTGGTGTGAGGCCAGGAAGGCCCCCACGGAGGAATTTCAACTGGGTCGATTCCTACATTTCCTGCAAACAGGATTGTCTATGGGCCTCAAATTGGGGTCCATTAAGGTTCAAATTTCGGCCCTGTCGATTTTCTTCCAGAAAGAATTGGCTTCAGTTCCTGAAGTCCAGACTTTTGTAAAAGGAGTACTACATATACAGCCCCCGGTTGTGCCCCCAGTGGCTCCGTGGGACCTTAATGTAGTTTTGGATTTTCTCAAATCCCATTGGTTTGAGCCACTCAAATCGGTGGATTTGAAATATCTTACGTGGAAAGTAACCATGCTACTGGCCCTGGCTTCAGCCAGGAGAGTATCAGAATTGGCGGCTTTATCGTATAAAAGCCCATATCTGATTTTCCATTCGGACAGGGCAGAACTGCGGACGCGTCCTCAGTTTCTGCCTAAGGTGGTGTCAGCGTTTCACCTGAACCAGCCTATTGTGGTGCCTGCGGCTACTAGCGATTTGGAGGATTCCAAGTTGCTGGACGTTGTCCGGGCATTGAAAATATATATTTCAAGGACGGCTGGAGTCAGAAAATCTGACTCGCTGTTTATACTGTATGCACCCAACAAGCTGGGGGCTCCTGCTTCTAAGCAGATGATTGCTCGTTGGATTTGTAGCACAATTCAACTTGCACATTCTGTGGCAGGCCTGCCACAGCCTAAATCTGTCAAGGCCCATTCCACAAGGAAGGTGGGCTCATCCTGGGCGGCTGCCCGAGGGGTCTCGGCATTACAACTCTGCCGAGCAGCTACGTGGTCGGGGGAGAACACGTTTGTAAAATTCTACAAATTTGATACCCTGGCTAAAGAGGACCTGGAGTTCTCTCATTCGGTGCTGCAGAGTCATCCGCACTCTCCCGCCCGTTTGGGAGCTTTGGTATAATCCCCATGGTCCTGACGGAGTCCCAGCATCCACTAGGACGTCAGAGAAAATAAGATTTTACTTACCGATAAATCTATTTCTCGTAGTCCGTAGTGGATGCTTGGCGCCCATCCCAAGTGCGGATTGTCTGCAATACTTGTACATAGTTATTGTTACAAAAAAATCGGGTTGTTATTGTTGTGAGCCGTCTGTTCAGAGGCTCCTACGTTTGTCATACTGTTAACTGGGTTCAGATCACAAGTTGTACGGTGTGATTGGTGTGGCTGGTATGAGTCTTACCCGGGATTCAAAATCCTTCCTTATTGTGTACGCTCGTCCGGGCACAGTATCCTAACTGAGGCTTGGAGGAGGGTCATAGGGGGAGGAGCCAGTGCACACCACCTGATCCTAAAGCTTTATTTTTGTGCCCTGTCTCCTGCGGAGCCGCTAATCCCCATGGTCCTGACGGAGTCCCAGCATCCACTACGGACTACGAGAATTAGATTTATCGGTAAGTAAAATCTTATTTTTTGTTCTCCATTTTATAATGTGTGGAATTATATGCCAGTATCAATAGCAATGGCCTACTACTATATATACTGCGCACAACTGAAATGCACCACAGGTATGGATGGATAGTATACTTGACGACACAGAGGTAGGTAGAGCAGTGGCCTTCTGTACCGTACTCAGAGCTGGATTAAGGCTTCGGGGGGCCTGGGGTACTTAAGACAGGGGGGCCCTAAGATTTAAAATTAAAATCATATTGTCTAGTGGATGTTATAAAGGTAAGGGGGCGCTGTAATGTGGCATAATATAAACTAAGGACACTGTATGTCATAATATGAATTGGGGGTACTGTGTGGCATAATGTGTACTGGCAGCCCTACAATAAGACATAATATAAAGTAAGGCACTACTATGGTTCATAAAACAAACTATGGGACATAAAATTAACTGAGGCACTACTATGCAATTATAGGGCATAAAATTACCAAATGCTGAGGAAAGGCGTCTCTCTAGCATTGCAACAGGGGCCCTTTCAAAATGTTGCTATGCGGCGCACAAATGTTCTGGCTACGTCCCTGCATACAAGTACTGCGATAAACATACACACGATAACACTGATTTATAAGACTAATAAATACTAATTATTATACATGCATATATATTATAACATAATATGTATATACAAAATAAATATATATATATATATATATACATACATACACACACATATATAGACAGACAGGGCGGCACTCTGAGATTAGAAAAAGTGTGATTTATTTGAGCGTTACGGGGGATGATACCCCGTCATCAGGACCAAGCGGCCCTGGTGACGGGGTATCATCCCCCGAAACGTTGAAATAAATTATTCATTTTTTCACTTTTTCAAATGTGGGAGTGTTGCCCTATCTATTTGTGCATTGCATACAGAGGTGTAAGCAAATGCACCACGTGAAGGCATCCAGGTGATGCAAGTTGAATGGTATCATTTGTCCAGGGAGTGCCAGATACAAAAATATAAATTATATATATATATATATATATATATAGAATAAAAAAAGGAGCAAATGCCACTACAACAGGAAGAAAACAGCAGCACTCCGATGGTCTTGTTCAAATAGTGCAAATGCCGAGGCGATTACAGCCCCTTTGTAGGGACAAATAACGTTATAACGCAAATAAAGTTTCATTCACTCTGATTAAAAATATATATATACTGTACATACACATATATACATATATATACATACACACACACAAACATTTATACACTGTTTGGGGTTAGCTGCGCACTGAGATCCTCGTGTGCAGACGAGCTGCTGCACTTGTTGGTGACCAGCCTACTTGGTTACAGAAATTCTAGAATGTAGTGCTGCGCTCAATCCTGGCTCCTATGATTAGTTTGGTACTAATGCTCTATGTACAGTGAATTAATAATATAAGGTGAATACTGAATGTTTATCCCTAGATTAGAGGTAATTTAAAGATGAATAGCGTAGGTGATAATATTACGTAAATAGATGGGGACTATTACGCAAAGGGTTACTGCGTTTGACAGACTACAGGGGTGTTACATGTATGTACAATTAGCTTGGGTACGTAAAGGATTGCAGTGTTTGACAAATGACAAGTATGTGCAGTTATCCTAGGTAGTGAACGTACCAATGTTGTTATTATAGTAATAGGCTAGAATAAGCTCATGAAAAAGAATCAAAATGAAAACGAAATGAAAATAAATAAAATTAATGTAAAATAATGTCTCAAAGTTCATCAAGTCTAAATTGCAGATTGCGGCGTCCCACACATCTGCTCGTAGTAAGTCTTTTTTAATTAAGCAAAGGTAAATGTGACGATGAGTTAATGCAATGTCCTCCGGGGTCTTCACGGTGAAATGAGCTAACGGGTTAAAGCATAAGTAGGATAAAGGGGCTCCGGACTGGTCTATCCTCTCTTGCCCCAGCCCCCCGTGGTGCGTCCTAGTACAGACGTCCCCTGGGAGCCGGTCGGTTTAAGAGGTTAACCTGTCTAGCGTAGGGGGGAAAACTCAGATAGCGCTCTACGGAGCAGCCAGCTGTGTAACCCTCGCCGCATACGGAGACTCACCTGTCACCTTCTCCTGCTGTCCACCGCGCTCCGTCACCGGCTTCCTCTCCTCGTCCGTATGCGGCGGGGGCTTTAACCCGTTAGCTCATTTTATCATGAAGACCCCGGAAGACATTGCATTAACTCATCTTCACATTTACCATTGGTTAATTAAGAAAGACTTACTACGAACAGATGTGTGGGACGCCACAATCTGCAATTTAGACTTGATGAACTTTAAGAGACATTATTTTACATTAATTTTATTTATTTTCATTTCATTTTCACTTTTTGATTCTTTTTCATGAGCTTATTCTAGCCTATTACTATAATAAACAACATTGGTACGTTCACTACCTAAGATAACGGCACATACTTGTCATGGGATCAGTACGTAATCCCGCTGGACGGGATCCTGGCGGTCGAAATACCGACGCCGGAATCCCGACCACACAATCCCGACATGGGTGGGGAGCGGAACGCAGCCCCTTGCGGGTTCGCTTCGCTCGCCACGCTGCGGGCACGGTGCCTCGCTACGCTCGGCACACTATTATATTCTCCCTCTATGGGTGTCGTGGACACCCACGGAGGGAGAATATGTGGGGATTGTGCCGGTCGGGATTCTGGCGTCGGTATTTCGACCGCCGGGATCCAGTCCAGCGGGATGTTGACCGCATCCCCTTGTCATTTGTCAAACACTGCAATCCTTTACGTACCCAAGCTAATTGTACATACATGTACACCCCTGTAGTCTGTCAAACGCAGTAACCCTTTGCGTAATAGTCCCCATCTATTTACGTAATATTATCACCTACGCTATTCATCTTTAAATTACCTCTAATCTAGGGATAAACATTCAGTATTCACCTTATATTATTAATTCACTGTACATAGAGCATTAGTACCAAACTAATCATAGGAGCCAGGATTGAGCACAGCACTACATTCTAGAAAACATTTATACACATATATATATATATATATATATATATATATATATTATACACGAGATGACCCAGAACCTAACCTTTTTTTTACTCTGCTGGCTGGGTGCTGGCTGCCTCGATGCGCTGTCTTCCTTCCTGTTCACTGACTGAACCTGCAGCCTGCCCGCCCAGCCGCAGGCTGAGCCGCAGGCTGCTGCTCTTCAAGTCATTGGACAGCTGAGCCGCCGCTCAGCTGTCCTTTCCTGTATACACTCCTTGCGTGCGGCGCCAGCGGCCAGCCTTTCAATGCTAGCGCGGGGAGCCGGGAGCCGCTGGGGACAGCCATCGCTCATCTGCTGTGCGTAGCGCTGGGAGATGGGACCGGGAGCGCAGTGCCGCAGATCGGACCAGAGATCCGATCTGTGGTGGCAGCGGGGGGCCCTTTCAAAAAGGGGGCCCGGGGTACTTATACCCAGGGCCCCCCTCTTAATCCGGCTCTGACCGTACTGCTATATATTATATACTGGTGGTCAGCAAACTGTGCAAAACTGAAATGCACCACAGGTATGGATGGATAGTATACTTGACGACACAGAGGTAGGTAGAGCAGTGGCCTTCTGTACCGTACTGCTATATATTATATACTGGTGGTCAGCAAACTGTGCAAAACTGAAATGCACCACAGGTATGGATGGATAGTATACTTGACGACACAGAGGTAGGTAGAGCAGTGGCCTTCTGTACTGTACTGCTATATATTATATACTGGTGGTCAGCAAACTGTGCAGAACTGAAATGCACCACAGGTATGGATGGATAGTATACTTGACGACACAGAGGTAGGTAGAGCAGTGGCCTACTGTACCGTACTGCTATATATTATATACTGGTGGTCAGCAAACTGTGCAAAACTGAAATGCACCACAGGTATGGATGGATAGTATACTTGACGACACAGAGGTAGGTAGAGCAGTTTCCTTCTGTACCGTACTGCTATATATTATATACTGGTGGTCAGCAAACTGTGCAAAACTGAAATGCACCACAGGTATGGATGGATAGTATACTTGACGACACAGAGGTAGGTAGAGCAGTGGCCTTCTGTACCGTACTGCTATATATTATATACTGGTGGTCAGCAAACTGTGCAAAACTGAAATGCACCACAGGTATGGATGGATAGTATACTTGACGACACAGAGGTAGGTAGAGCAGTGGCCTTCTGTACCGTACTGCTATATATTATATACTGGTGGTCAGCAAAATTATGCACTGTACTCCTACTATATATACTACAATGCAGCACAGATATGGAGCATTTTTCAGACAGAGAACGTATAATACTGGTGGTCACTGGTCAGCAAAACTGCACTGTACTCCTCCTATATAATACTGCTGGTCCCCAGTCCCCACAATAAAGCACACTGAGCACAGATATTTGCAGCACACTGAGCACAGATATGGAGCGTTTTTCAGGCAGATAACGTATAATACTGGTGGTCACTGGTCACTGGTCAGCAAAACTCTGCACTGTACTCCTCCTATATAATACTGCTGGTCCCCAGTCCCCACAATAAAGCAGTGTGAGCACAGATATTTGCAGCACACTGAGCACAGATATGGAGCATTTTTCAGGCAGAGAACGTAGATATTTGCAGCACACTGAGCACAGATATTTGCAGCACACTGAGCACAGACATGGAGCATTTTTCTGGCAGAGAACGTAGATATTTGCAGCACACTGAGCACAGATATTTGCTGCACACTGAGCACAGATATTTGCAGCACACTGAGCACAGATATTTGCAGCCCCCTGAACATAGAAACTGAGAGGATGCCAGCCACGTCCTCTCACGATCATCTCTAATGCACGAGTGAAAAATGGCGGCGACGCGCGTCTCTTTAAATAGAATACAATTCTCGCGAGAATCCGACAGCGGGATGATGATGTTCGGGCGCGCTCGGGTTAACCGAGCAAGGCGGGAGAATCCGAGTTGCTCGGACCCGTGCAAAAAAAGGTGAAGTTCGGGCGGGTTCGGATTCCGAGGAACCGAACCCACTTATCACTAATATATATATATATATATATATATATATATATATATAAAATCTGGGATCAGTATGAGATACCGATGGACGAGATGCCGGCTGTCAGTATACTGACAGCGGCATCCCGTCTATTATAATCCCGACAGTCCCACATTTAGCCCCTAACCCTCATGTTTTCCCTACCCTAACCCTCCCCGCTAGGTGCCTAACTCTAACCTCCTCCTGTATGTGCCTAACCCTCCCTCTCCAGTCTCTAACCTTCCCGGGAGTGTACCGTAAGTCTAACCCCCTTCTGCTGCCTGAACCTATCCTCCCCAGTGCCTCTTGCTGTGCAACATGGCAAAACACACACGGAAACCCCTCCTTTTAAATCCTGCGTTTACCCCTGTGGTGAGATGCTAAAAGCATCACAAGGCTGCGATCAAACAGGCAGAGGTGGCCGCAGGGTGGGAGGGAGCATGTCAATGGCGTTAGAACGCCGTTGGCAGAGCACAATCCGTACAATGCAGGCGTGTCTGGACCATTGCGGGGGCTGGCCGTGGCAGCTGCGTGATGTCACATGCAGCCACTGCGACCTGGGATGCGGTGGGTAGCCGCCTGCCAGCGCAGCTAGGCTGCGCAGATAGGCAGCTACCGCCAAGTGCGAAGGCATCGACCGTGTGCGATGCTTTCGTACTCATGCGAGGGGTAGGGCCTGACAGAAGGGGCAGACTAAACCTGTGTTGGGCGTCCCACCGAATGTCAGAGAAACTGATCATAGATGTGCTAAATTAAGCACATCTATGATCAGATCTGAATTACCCCCCTTGTCTTGAGAATACTACGATTGCAGCTTGTATCCAGGGCCATTTTAACCCATGATAGGGCCCCTAGGCTTTCAGGTATTTCAGGCACCCTCTGTCACTTCAAGCTTTCATCCCACTACAGCTGTTTGGGAAGCAGAGTTTATGCCATCATTTACACTTTCAGTATTCACATTGACATTGATGCACATAAGAAATAATGGGGGTCATTCAGAGTTGTTCGATCGCTAGCTATTTTTAGCAGCCGTGCGAACACATAGTCGCCACCCACCGGGGAGTGTATATTTGCTGTGCAAGTGTGCGATTGCTTTTGCAGCCGAGAAATGCAAACAGAATTTGCACAGTTTCTGAGTAGCTGAGAACTTACTCAGCCGCTACGATCACTTCTGCCTGTTCAGTTCCGGAATTGACGTCAGACACCAGCCCTGCAAACGGCTGGACACGCCTGCGTTTCTCCAACCACTCCCGGAAAACGGTCAGTTGACACCCACAAATGCCTCCTTCCTGTCAATCTCCTTGCGAACGCCCGCGCGAACGGATTCATCGTAGAATCCATCGATGGGTGCCGATCCACATTGCACTCGTATGATGCGAATTGCAGTGTAAACGGATGTTCAGTTCTGACCTTATCGCTGCGCTGCAAATATCCACAGTGTGCGATCAGGTCGGAAATGACCCCCAAAGTCTGCTGACCTTTTTTCTCGCATCACAATTGTTCTTCCTTTTCTTTTCTCTTTTCAAATTGTGCTAGTGCGCTATTGGTCCTCTGTCTCCTCCCTCCCATTGTCTCAAAAAACCTCAGCTACTGCCTTTGCAGAGTGAAAAGGGCCTTTAGCCATTGGAGGACTAGGGTGCAGATAACAATGCCTCCGCAAAAAAAAATGACAGGCCCCTAGTCCTTGCTGGGCACCTAGGCTTCTGCCTAGTCAGCCTAGCTTGTAACTCTGCAGTGAATTACTTTTTAGTCATACAGTATTCATATAGCACTTGCTGGATAACAAAATGGAGTTGATTCTGACTTGTTAAAAAAACAACACAGAAACAAAGCTTATTTCTGCACTAATGCAGAGTGATACAAATCTCAAGATGTACTGCGCCCTCCTCTGCATCTGCAGTATATGTGATTGGTTTATGACAAATGAGCATCGTTGAAGTGTATTTTGTAATGTTCCCTACATGTCTAAAATTATCACTGAGATGCTCAAACAGAAGCTGTTATGGACCATAGACAGCAACAAGCATAATATTTTAAATGTCACCTATGCCTAATAATATTTACAGTAAGTTTGAATGCTATAAGGTGACAATGGGAAATAATTTGATACTTGATAATACATGGATGGTAAATGAAATGTGGACTCTGGGACTTATTCAGCATCAGTTGCAATTTAAAAAAAATGCGGATCAGCCATTTATCGTCCGTCTATGCATGCGCTGCATTCGCAACACCAGTGCACAGACTTTCACAATGCAATCACATCCCAGCGTGATGCCATCGCATAGAAATTGACCAACAGCGGGTGTTTGGGGGCAGCGATGCGTCGTTGGTGGGGAGTAGTGCGGGAAATGCAGGCGTGTCATGGCTTTTTTCGGGGCAGGCGGGTGCTGTCACAGGACTCCTTGTTCTTCTTTATGCTGAAGATAGTTCTTAATGACATTGGTTGTATGTTTGATGCCATTGTCCTGCTGCAGAATACATTTGGAGCAAATCAGACTGCTCCCTGATGGTATTGCATGATTGATAAGTACCTGCCTGTATTTCTCAGCATTGAGGACACCATTAATCATGGCCAAATTCACAACTCCATTTGCTGAAATGCAGCCCCAAACTTGCAAGTTATCTCCACCATGCTTCACTGTTGTCTGCAGACCTAAAACGTTTGCACAGCCACACCTCTGAGCATGGGCTCCTACCACAGCATCCCCCCGGTGGGCCTTTCATGCCCCAGTCAGACCCTACTTTTACCTAACATGGATCTGATGCAGGTGCAGATACTGATGGTGACAGCTGCGGTGGTATGTGTAAAAGCAATGGGCGGTACGGCTTCCCGATTGCTACTATACACCAAAAACAATCCAGGTGCTAATCTTCCAAAACATTATTGACAATAACTATTGGTAAATACTGCAATTTAAATAAAAAGAACAAAATAAACCAAATAGAATGAATAACACAGAAAACAATACAGAGCACACATCTGTGAATGAAACAGTAAATATGAATTCTCTTCTAAAACATCAACACTAAGATGCCAGCAATCAGAAGACCAGTACCAGAATCCTGACACTGCTCAGAATCCCGTCAGTCATCACCCTGAATATAAATATGATGGGGAAGGTGGGGTTAGGGTTAGGCACTAGGGAGAGGGTTAAGCTGCAGGTGGGAAGGGTTAGGGTTTGGCTGTGGGATGGGAGGATTAGGGTATGGGATGGGAGGGTTATGGTTAGGCTGAGGGAACAGTGGGTTAGGGTTAGGCTGCGGGAGTGAGGGTTAGGTTTAGGCTGCAGGATGGGAGGTTTAGGGTGTGGGATAGGAGGGTTACGGTTAGGCTGCAGAATGGGAGGGTTAGGTTGTGGGAGCAGTGGGTTAGGGTTAGGCTGCGGGAGTGGTTTGAATGCAACGAAGAACGAAGCCCAATGCGGGCTCGCTATGCAACTATTTAAAGAAACCTCAATTACAAACCTTAGTGAGAACTCATGCCGAGTGAAGGAAAAGGAAATCTGGGTCTACAGCAGCCATCCTAAGGACACTAACATGTTTCTGGTCAGTTGATATAAATTATGTTAAAGATATGTTAATAAAGATTATGTTAATATTGTATGATTTTAGGTGGATCTAAGGAGTATGTGTAACACCAAGGGGGTTGGCGGGTATGTCTAAGTAGTTGAGAAAAGTATCATGACTATGTAACAGAACTTTCCCCTGAAATGTTTCTCCCTGTACCTTGTTCTGCAGTACCGTGTTCAGAGAGGTAGATTAATATGAAACATGAGTGAGTCCGCAATTCCAACAGGATGTCTTTATTGAGCTGCAATGAACTCATCAATCAATTGAATCACAGACCTCAGATTTTCACACAAGCCCTAAAAGTAGATAAAGAGAACCAAATCAAAGAAAGGAGACAAAAAAATTAGGAAAATGATCCAATATCACATATCTGTGAGTGGCAAAAGTACGTGAACTTTTTATTTTAGTATCTGGTATGACCCTCTTGTTCAGCAATAACTGCATGTAAACGTTTCCGGTAATTGTTGATTAGTCATGTACATCGGCTTGGAGGAATTTTACCCCATTCCTCCGTACAAAATATCTTCAATTCTGTTATGTTGGTGGGTTGCCTCCCATGAACTGCGTGCTACAGGTTCTTCCAGAACATTTAGATTTGACTAAGGTCAGGACTCTGACTTGGCCATTCCAAAACTTTAAATGTATTCTTCTTTAACCATTCTTTGATCAAATGACTTGTGTGCTTTTGGTTGTTGTCTTGCTGCATGACCCACATTCTCTTGATATGCAGCTCATGACCAGTCATCCTGATGTTTTCCTTTATAATATCCTGGTATAATTCAGTATTCATTGTCCCATCAATGATGACAATTCATCCTGAACCAGATGCAGCAAAACAGGCCCATGATACCACCACCGCTGTGTTTCGCAGGTGGTATGAGTTTATTTTTTTGCTGGAATGCAGTGTTCTTCTTTCTCCAAACATAATGCTTCTCATTTAAACCAAAAAGCTCTATTTTGGACTCGTCTGTCCAGAAAACATTGTTCCAATAGCCTTCTGTCTTGTCCAGGTGATCTTTAGCAAAGTGCAGATATGCAGCAATGTTCTTTTTGGAGAGCAGCAGCTTTCTCCTTGCAATCATGTCATGCACACCCGTGTTGTTCAGTGTCCTCCTGATGGTGGCTTCATGAACATTAATATTAGCTAATGTGAAAAATGCCTTAAGTTGCTTAGAGATTACCTTGGGTTCCTCTGTGACTATTAGATGCCTTGCTCTTGGTGTGACCTTTGTTGGTCGACCACTCCTGGGGAGGGTAATAATATTTTGGAATTTCCTCAATTTGTACACAATCTGTCTGACTGTTGATTCGTGGTCTAAACTCACTAGAGGTAGTTTTGTAACTTTTTCCAGCCTGATAAGCATCAACAACTCTTCTTCTGAGGTCCTCAGAAATCTCCTTTGTTCATGGCATGTTACACTTCCAGAAACGTGTTGTGAACATCAGACTTTGATAGATCCCTGTTCTTACAAAAGACAGGTTGTCCACTCACACCTGATTGTCATCCCATAGATTGGAAATACCTGTTCTAATTTTACCTTCAAAATATCTGCTAAGCCTAAAGGTTCACATACTTTTGCCACTCACAGATATGTGATATTGGATCATTTTTCTCAATAAAAAAATTAGCATGTGTAATTTTGTTGTCTCATTTGTTTTATTTGGTTCACTTTATCTACTTTTAGGACTTAAGTGGTAATCTGAGGTAGTTTTCGGCCAAATTTCAGCAGAAATATAGAAAATTTGGAAGGGTTCACAAACCTTTAAGCAGCACTGTAATTTTGGTTAATACTTTTATAGAATTTACAGATTAAATAAAACCAATAGAATCATCCTTTTTCCATTCTTTGTGTTGGTATATTGGGTGCAAAAGGAACCACAGTCAAATGATTACACAGATTGGGCCATAGCGGTTTTCCAAAGCTAACCCTTGGTTTACTCTTCTATGAGCAGCCTATAGGAAGGCTTGGGCGGAAGCACCACCATAAAGAAATCATCTATAAAAAGAAATCAATCCTTTTAGTTTGACCCCTCATCTATACTCCAACAAACAACGTGAGCAGGAAAATCTCAAAGAGTTAAGGTGAAAGTCTTAAAAAAGTCAGAAACTTCAATCTCATTGAATTCAGTACCTGTGAAATCACATAAAAGTTATGTGCACAGGTAATCACCTTACAAATTGTGTGTTTAGAACTTTTGCAGGGAAGAGTTGGATAGAATTGCAAAGTTCAGGTGTGTTATAGTAATATATACTTATTGAAAAAACAAAAGGCCTAATTCAGATGTAGTTGGAGTTGCTATAACTGCTGCTTCCTTGGAAGCAGCAGTGATAGCGCTGTATGGTAATACAGTCTATTACAAGCAGACACATCCTGCTTCAGTAGTGATCCGAGCTATGTGCTACAGATGTAGCCACGCTAGTCATGGCTCCGTCTGTGCCTGGGCGCACACGTCCTGGCGCGCCTAACACCAAGAGCGTCTCCGGCCGGGCATGCGCACCCGTTATGGAGATGATATCAACCTTTAGCATTTATCGGACACCACTCCACCACCTGGAATATCAGCTTAAGCTCCTACTATCTGGACTCCCCTTTGGCCATAAATGGACAATTCCTAAGGCTGACAGCACATCAAGAGATGATTCCAACTGTTTTGGTAATCCAGTGTTTATTGATGACTGTTATTATTTGGTGGAGGTCCTAGCCTATGAGGACTCATTTACAGGAACGTTTTTGGTGGATCGGCTGAATTAAAAAATATTTCAATTGGTTGGCAGCTTAATTCAAACCATTTCTATGGTATTGTTTACATTTTATTAGCTTTTATTTATATGCATACCCTTTTATATATATATATTTTTGAATGTTCATTGGTAAATAAATTGTTTATTTTTTTAATTTAAAAAAACGTCCAGATTATTTATATCCGCAGAGCCAGCGCTGGTCTGTATATTGTTTCTGTCAGATCTAGATATCCCTGTTTCCACCTAATGTATCCTAGTTTTGTCCTTTCTCCTCACCAACATGGACATTCGGTCACTGTTTAGCTTTATTACTCCCCTCGAACTCTGGCTTATCATCTTGGCTGCTTCACCTGCAGAACTTTTGTCCATGTACTACCTTGTGGACAACAATGAGGAATTCTGTCTAATCTTGGCCGAGCATGGATGGAGATTTGCTCCGGGCTCATGCAAGAGTGTTTACTATACCTGATGATAATTTTGTTTTTTGCTTCTTACCAGAAGTTATGTGAATGTGTATTACCTATATTTGGCACGCAGAGCATGACATTGCATGTCATGTTGTCTGTGTTTCCTTCTGTCTTTGTGTACACCCCCCCCCCCCCTCCCGCTGTGTCCTTTCCTTTCCTCTCCTTAGATTTTCCTTCATTTACAATTATAAGATTTCAGGGCACCAGGGTACTTACATACTCCTCTCTTGTTATGCAACATGTCTGAGATTAAAATAGGCTCCTTTAACGTAGGGGGATTTAACTCCCCTGCAAAATGCAGGAAAGTCCTTGTATACTGTAGTGTCAAAATTGGACATAGTCTTTATCCAGGAAGCTCATTTAATACCTTCAGAAATGCTAAAAATACAAATGTTGGGTTGGAAAGTGTTGACCAGTGCATCATATACCTTTAAATCATGGGGTGTGGTTATTCTAATCAGACGCATGACACCATGTAAACTCACAGAAGTTACTATTGATAAGGAAGGTAGATTTGTAATAGCACATGTTTTACTCCGCTCTAAGCCATACACATTGTATAATGTTTATGCCCCAACAATGTATACTAAACACTTCTTCATGAAGTTGCTTGCTGATCCTACACCGTATATGGATGGGGCGTTGATAGTATGTGGGGATTTCAATCTCATTTCTGACAAATACCTAGACAGATCCTCTTCTCTTTCTTTTCTCTTCTCTTCTACCTAAATTTGGGGTTCCCCAGTTTACATCCCAACTGTCCTTAGTGGATGTTTGGAGAGTTACCATCCCCACAACCAAACAATACACATGCCTATCGGTTGCTTACCACACTTTGTCAAGAATTAACTATATGCTAATTTCACAAGCTTTGTTCACAAGAGCCTCTGCTGTAGAAATTGAACAGACCACTCAATGATGTGGCTCACTTTACACATTTCTGATGATCCACCCTACAAAGTCCTGTGGCGTTTTCCCTCCCACCTCTTGGTTTCCCCTGAATTTGAAAATATGATAGTCGATAGCTGGAAGGATTTCTATTTCAACAACCAATCCCATGCGAGCGCTGACCCTCCTTTATTTTGGCAAACCGCAAAATCGGTTCTGGGAGGCGTAATCTTATCTTACGTGCCAAAATTAAATAAGGACTATGCCTCCTCTTACCTTACACTGCAACATACTCTATCCTCTACCTACTCGGACTACTGCCAAAACCCTACTCTGCCTAATAAGCAAAAATACTCTATAGCTAGAACACACTTTAATGAATATCTACGTAACAGAGGTAATAAATCTTTGTACAAAGTCAATTATCGTTACCATCAGTTTGGTAACAAAACTGGCAAGTTACTAACTAACATACTGAATGGTACCAGGTCTTCAGTGACAGTTCACCCTCTCAAAGGCTCAGATAACTCTCTTACTTCCTCAAACAGATTGTACAAGTCCTGAAGGACTTTTATTCTGTCCTATACTCCCCCAACCCACTAGACTCTGACAAAGATGAGTTATCCTCTCCCAGACACAATCCACTATGGTCCAATGTTTCCTTCCCAAATATCAATCCCGACAAGGAAAAAAATTTGATTGGCCCTATTACTCCTGCTGTAGTTTCAAATGCAATTAAACTATTAAAGCATGGCAAAGCACCCAGCCCGGATGGGTTTGGAGGTAGCTTTTACAAATTTATGCTCTCCCAGATTCTAGACACCATGGTTAGTACTTTCAATTATATGTTACAGTCTGGTTTTACCCCTCTTTACTTTAATGCAGCTTATATCAAAGTCCTACCAAAGCCGGGGTGAGATCTCACTCTACCAGGATCTTATAGACCGATACCACTTTTAGACTCGGACTATAAGCTCCTCGCAAGGATTCTGGCTGATAGACTTAAAGTGGTCTTGCCTTTAATTATTCATCAGGACCAAACTGGATTTATCTCTGGCAGACACACAGTCATAAATGTAAGAAAGGTAATTTCAGCTGTCCAGCATCTCCAACATTTTTCTGACTCTCCCCCTTCAGGTGTGATTATGTCCCTAGACGCAGAAAAGGCCTTTGACCTTGTACTTTGGCCCCATTTATACACAACTATGGTCCGTTTCGGTCTTCCTCCTGCTTTCATATCTTATATCAAATAATTATACACTAACCCTATTTCTAAAATAATATGCAATGGCCAAATTTTGTATTACTTTACTCTATATAGAGGCACAAGACAAGGATGCCCCTTGTCACCCCTGTTATTTGCCATTGCCATCGAACTGCTTGCTATTTTACTTCGTGAGTCTTCTGGATTTAGGGGGAATAAAAATCTTAAACCATGAACTGAAATCCTCCCTCTTTGCAGACGATATGTTGGTTTTTATCACTGATCCCTTATACTCAATTCCCTGCATCATGTCATTGATTGATGACTTTGGTAAGGAATTAGGATATAAACTCAACATTGACAAATCAGAAAAGCTACCGTTAGGCTATTCTTCAATGGATCTCACTTCCTCACCAGTTTTCTAACGTTTTAAAATCAGCAATTCTCAGATAAAATACTTAGGGATTTACATTAACAACAAAGTCGAAAATTTATTTAAAGCTACAATTGGATCCTCCGTTATCTTGGCTGACTGAGGCGTTAGTTGCAATTGGGCATATGCAGCATGCCTGGGTGCAAGGAGGCACACCTAGTCGAAGGGAGACGCATAGAGCGTTTGGCGTTACCTTTGAGTGTAATACCTAAGATCATCCACCAGATGTCGCTTTTTAAAATCACCATTGCGTATGCGTGTGGTCTCCATTAAAATACAATACTGAACTACAGTGTAAGAACTACTTTACTGGTGTGTCTCATTATGTTACAGTATGTCATACAGTATATAACAATATATACAGTACAGACACAAATAGTACAGCATATACAGATGAAAATGAATGTGTTACAGGTACAGTATGGTCTATTGATGTTAGGGATATGTGAGCATCCAAATCCCGTAGTATTAAGTATAATGGGGAGAGATTAAAGCTTCTCCCTAAGTTCCTGGATGCCAAATCACTGTGTGAATAGTTTATACAGACGCAAATGAACATGTTAAAACACTTGTGTATGCAGATGCAAGTGTGTGAAAGGAATAATGTAGCTCATTGACTTTAAAGTATGTACAGTGCACTAAATGAACGTCCGAGTCCCCTAATGGCATAAACGAACACCAATGGGAAGGAATCGCTGCTTGCATTACTTTTACACATGAACTTGTATAATCCATGCAGTGAAGTGGGCTAGCGGTGAAGGCTCCCGCCTCCCACGCTGAGGGCTCCGGGTTCGATTCCCGAAGTGCCAATCTATATTTTTTTTCCCTGACATTCACTTTATTAATTTTTTTTCTGTGTAATACATTGTAAAACATTCAATGGAAGGGTGCACGCAGGTTTCACATAAATCAGGGTAAATCTGCAGGAGCTACTCATTTAGCTATCTAAAATACACAGCGGTAATGAGTACCTGTAGGCATACCAGTAAATATAAATTAGTGTATTCTGACACAACTAACTGTTCGAGCAACACAGTATTGTAGATCATCGGCATTAGGGAATCTGTGTTGTACTTTATACAACTCAGTAATTTTACTAAGAATTTGTATTCTCAATCACTGCCAACAATAGCTAAACCCTGCCAAGAAAGCATATAATTCGATAAAAAAAATGAGCTTTCAAATAGACCTGTTTTTGATGGCTTGTTCCGATAGTCATGCACGGATCAGTGAGATCCATGAATGCTTCATTGTGGAAAAGGGTCAGAAATAGTTAAAAATGTCAAACAAAAATTTTACGAGGGGTCCCCCCTCCTAATCATAACCAGCCTTGGGCTCTTTGAGCCGGTTCTAGTGGTTTAAATACCAGGGAAAAATTTGCTGTGTTCCCCCTGTATTTAGACAACCAGCACTGGGCTCTTGGGCCAGCCATGGTCCAAAAATATAGAGGACAAAAGATGTAGGGCTCCCCATTTTTATTTAAACCAGCACCGGCCTCCACTAGTTGAGAACATAATGCCACAGCCGGGGGACATATTTATGTAGGTCCCTGAGGCCATGGCATTACCCCCCAAAAAAGGTACCCTGGGGGAGTGGGACCCTTAAATCAATGGGTCCCCCCCTTCCAGACACTCAAAGGCCAGGGGTGAAGCCCGAGGCTGTCTCCCCCATCCCTGGGCAGTGGATGTGGGCTGATAACCTTTTTCTTTGTAAAAAATATATATTTTTTTTAGAACTACAAGTCCCAGCAAGCCTCCCCTGCTTGCTCATACTTCGGAGAACCACAAGTACCAGCATGCGGGGAAATAACGGGCCCACTGGTACCTGTAGTTCTACAACAAAAGAAATACCCAAATAAAAACAAGACACACACACCGTGACAGTACAATTTTATTAAAACACGCTTACACACATACATACTTACCTATATCCCACGCCGCTCAATCACGTCCCCTTCTCCATGTAGAATCCAAATGTTCACCTGTAAATCCAAAATTCCTATATATTCACCTATTATTCAGTGATGATCAGTCCTCTTCTTTCCTAAAGTAATCCACGGTCTCGTCAAAAATAAAAAAAATGAAAGTCCAATCCACGCCACTAAAGGGGTTCCATGTTTACACATGAAACTCCTTTAACCGAATGCCGGGACCCCTGTGACTCCTGTCGCTGGAGATACGAGCAGCCAATCAGGGTGCTCATGTTATGGTGCTCTCCTGCTTGGCTGTGCACTACTAGCCTGTGTTTTTATTTTATTTGTTTTTTTTTGTGTGGTAGAACTACTGGTCCAGGGGGACCATTATTTCCCAGCATGCTGGTACTTGTGGATCTCCAAGTACCAGCTTGTGGGGGAGGCTTGCTGGAACTTGTAGTTCTTCGACAAAAAAATCTTTATTTTACATAAACAAAGGCTATCAGCCCCCCAATACACCACACAGGAAGAGGGGGGAACAGACTCGGGCTTCACCCCTGGTACTTGGGTGCCTGGAGGGGGGGACCCCTTGATTTAAGGTCCCCACTCCCCCATGGTACCCCGGTCAGGGGTGACTAGTTGGGGGGGTAATGCCATGGCCGCAGGGACCAGTATAAAAGTATCCCCCGACTGTGGCATTATCTCTCTGGCTAGTGGAGCCCGGTGCTGGTTTTAAAAATATGGGGACGCCTACATCTTTTGTCCCACATATTTTTGGAACCAGGACCAGACGCAGAGCCCGGTGCTGGTTGGTTAAATACGGGGAACGACTGTCAAATTTTTTCACGGTATTTAAACAACCAGGGCCGGCTCAAAGAGCCTGAGGATGATTATGCTTAGGAGGGGGGACCCCACGCAAATTTTCTTTTTAACACTTTTTACTTTTTTAACTCTTTTAATACTGTACACAATGAAACCCTGAACGGATATCAATGATCCAGCCGGGCTTCATTGTGTTATGTCCTTCATAACACAATGATGGGGGATGAAGGTAGGGGGAGGGCGGTGGGAATGGGGATGGGGGTAGGGGGAGGCTGTGGAAAATACCATGTTTTGCGATATGAGTGTCCAACTCCCCCAAAAGCATTAAGGGGAGGGTGAGGGTGAGGTCGGGATTAACCAGCGGAGGTCAGAGACGCTGTTGAAAATATTAATTGTCTGTCGGTACCCAAAAAAAGAAACCAATTAATAAATAAAAGTAGTGTGGACAGATACAAACGAACGTGTTAAAACACTGGTCCATTGACGTTCGGTGTATGTGAGCTATTAAGTTAAATTTAATTAAAATTGGCTTAAAGCGTAATATCTCCAGTTCTGAGGGTCCAATCGGCTCAGAATCAGGTTGGTATGGAAGGGGAGACAATTAGCTATTGGGGGATACAAACCCCAAGTTTCTGTGACTTCCATAAGGCTCATGGCAAGCGTCAGAACCCATGGTGGTTCTGAATTAAAGGACCCATTATGGTCTATGGAAAAATGGGTCCAATTTCCATACTGATATCTCTGGTTCTGGGTGTCCCACAGACTCAGGACTAGAACCAAACAAAAGAGGAGTCTCTTGGCTTTCGGGGCAGACCAACCATTAGTTTATGTGACACTGCAAAGAGAAACGGCAAGCAACCGTGTGTCAGGTCCCCTCCAGTTGTCTGCCCAGCTTGCAAGGGATGCAGGGCTTCTGGCTAGATAGAAAATACTGAAATGCAAAGCAAGGTAATTGGGCATCCAGGAACTTATGTGTTTGTGCTTATCAGTGAATAATATCTCTAGCCTGATGTTTTGTACAGAATGCATATGACGATGTATATATATGAATGTATTGGTTATTGTGTCATAGTTTGTAAAATAATGTTCCCCCCCATGTGACTGCTCAGATCTCAGATGTCAGTCCATACACCCCCCCCCCTCATTCTTCCCCACACAATGGATTCCAGGCCACATAATCATATCAATTAAATAAGGTTAATTTAGTTAACATCTAGTGTGGCCCAGGGGACATGCCTGGGCATGTGAAAGTAGGTCTGATCTGAAACTGTTCTGTAGTCAGCCCCTTAATGTAACTCACCCAAAATAGAACCAGGGGGTATCGCCTCATGGTAGGAAAGCCAGAGGTTTGATAATAGAAAACAGGAGCTATTGAGGGTGTGGACTGGAATTCCTGGCCTGAGAGGAATAATGTGTTTGGCTTCTGAAAGCTACTGGTAAGATAGTGCTTCCAGTGTGCTGAGGCCTAGAAGCATTGTTGTAATCTGCTGGTTTCAAAAGGCTACTGGACGTGCACTGAGAGAGAGATCTGGACAGAAAGGTCAGAGAGTGGATGTACATCTGAGGTGCAGACACTGACTAGGCATTGCGGTGCCATCACTGGCGAGAATCCGTGGCACAGGATGCTGCATGAGCTGGTATCCTAGACGAGGGAACAGAACCAAGGCCAGCGTGTAACAGCAGGAGATCGCATGCATCTGTAATCCTAAACTACTGTGGCACTTAGTAAGTAAGATAGCATCCTGGCTTGCAATTGTTAATGTTATTGTGTACTGTGTGTGTAAATTTACAATAAAGGGCATTTGCCACTTTACTAAACTGTTTACCTGAGTGATCAGAGAATCCGTATCCTCTCAAGGAGCTTTTATCTCTCTCCATTATACTTGAAAAAAAATATTGCACTTGCCGCTGTACGTTACAAGCTGTTTGTGCTATTTAGTACTCTAATAGAACATACTGTACAGAGATACTAAGGACGGTGATTTGGCATCCAGGAACTTAGGGACGAGCTTTTATTTCTCTCCATTATACTTAGATATATTACACTTGCCACTGTACAAAGATACTAAGGATAGTAATTTGGCATCCAGGAACTTAGGTAGGAGCTTTTATCTCTCTCCACTGTTATCTTCTTAAGTATGACGGAGAGATATAAAATTCCCCCAAGTTCCTGGATTCCTTAGTATCTCTGTACAGTATGTTCTATTAGAGAGCTAAACAGCACAAACAGCTTGTAACATACAGCGGCAAGTGTAATCTTTCTAAGTATAATGGAGAGAGATAAAAGCTCCTCCCTAAGTTCCTGGATACCAAATCACCGTCTTTAGTATCTCTGTACAGTATGGTCTATTAGAGTACTAAATAGCATGAACAGCTTGTAACATACAGCGGCAAATGGAATCTTTCTTAGTATAATGGAGAGAGATGGAAGCTCCTCCCTAAGTTCCTGGATGCCAAATCACCATCCTTATTATCTCTGTACAGTGTGTCCTATTAGAGTACTAAATAGCACGAACAGCTTGTAACGTACAGCGTCAAGTGTAATCTTTCTAAGTATAATGGAGAGAGATAAAAGCTCCTCCCTAAGTTCCTAGATGCCAAATCACCATCCTTAGTATCTCTGTACAGTATGCTCTATTTGAGTACTAAGTAGCACGAACAGCTTGAAACATTCCTGGATGCCACATCATTGTCCTTAGTATCTCTGTACAGTATGTTTTATTAAAGTACCAAATAGCACAAACAGCTTGTAACGTACAGCGGCAAGTGTTATATTTCTAAGTATAATGGAGAAATAAAAGCTCCTCCCTAAGTTCCTGGATGCCAAATCACCATCCTTAGTATCTCTGAACAGTATGTTCTATTAGAGTACTAAAAAGCACGAACAGCTTGTAACATACAGCAGTAAGTGTAATATATCTAAGTATAATGGAGAGAGATAAAAACTCCTCCATAAGTCCCTGGATGCCAAATCACCATCCTTAGTATCTCTGTACAGTATGTTCCATTAGAATACCAAATAGCACAGACAGCTTGTAATGTTCCTGGATACCAAATCACCATCCTTGTTATCTCTGTGCAGTATGCTCTATTTCAGTACTAAATAGCACAAACAGCTTGTAACGAACAGCAGCAGGTGTAATATTTCTAAGTATAATGGAGAGAGATAAAAGCTCCTTCCTAAGTTCCTGGATGCCAAATCAACGCCCTTAGTAATTTTGTACAGTATGCTCTATTTGAGTACTAAATAGCACGAACAGCTTGAAACATTCCTGTATGCCAAATCACCGTCCTTAGTATCTCTGTACAGTATGTTCTATTAGAGTACTAAAAAGCACGAACAGCTTGTAACATACAGTAGCAAGTGTAATATATCTAAGTATAATGGAGAGAGATAAAAACTCCTCCCTAAGTCCCTGGATGCCAAATCACCATCCTTAGTATCTCTGTACAGTATGTTCCATTAGAATACCAAATAGCACAGACAGCTTGTAATTTTCCTGGATACCAAATCAACGTTCTTGTTATCTCTGTGCAGTATGCTCTATTTGAGTACTAAATAGCACAAACAGCTTGTAACGAACACCAGCAAGTAGAATATTTCTAAGTATAATGGAGAGAGATAAAAGCTCCTTCCTAAGTTCCTGGATGCCAAATCAACGCCCTTAGTAATTTTGTACAGTATGCTCTATTTGAGTACTAAATAGCACGAACAGCTTGAAACATTCCTGGATGCCAAATCACCGTCCTTAGTATCTCCGTATAGTATGTTCTATTAGAGTACTAAATAGCACGAACAGCTTGTAACGTACAGCGGCAAGTGTAATATTTCTAAGTACAATGGAGAGAGATAAAAGCTCCTACCTAAGTTCCTGGATGCCAAATCACCATCCTTAGTATCTCTGTACAGTATGTTCCCATTAGAGTACTAAATAGCATAAACAGCTTGTAACGTACAGTGGCAAGTATAATATTTCTAAGTATTATGGAGAGAGATAAAAGCTCCTACCTAAGTTCCTGGATGCCAAGTCACCATCCTTAGTATCTCTGTACAGTATGTTCCCATTAGAGTACTAAATAGCATGAACAGCTTGTAACATACAGCGGCAGGTGTAATATTTCTAAGTATAATGGAGAGAGATAAAAGCTCCTCCCTACTTTCCTGGATGCCAAATCACCATCCTTAGTATCTCTGTACAGTATGTTCCCATTAGAGTACTAAGTAGCATAAACAGCTTGTAACGTACAGTGGCAAGTATAATATTTCTAAGTATTATGGAGAGAGATAAAAGCTCCTACCTAAGTTCCTGGATGCCAAGTCACCATCCTTAGTATCTCTGTACAGTATGTTCCCATTAGAGTACTAAATAGCATGAACAGCTTGTAACATACAGCGGCAGGTGTAATATTTCTAAGTATAATGGAGAGAGATAAAAGCTCCTCCCTACTTTCCTGGATGCCAAATCACCATCCTTAGTATCTCTGTACTGTATGTTTTATTACAGTACTAAATAGCACGAACAGCTTGTAACATACAGCAGCAAGTGTAATATATCTACGTATAATGGAGAGAGATAAAAACTCCTTCCTAAGTCCCTGGATGCCAAATCACCATCCTTAGTATCTCTGTACAGTATGTTCCCATTATATATAACACCAAGATGGCTGCCTCACTTTTTGCATGCTCCTGATCATCTCCATAAAACAGCTGAAATTCACCACAACTGACCTATAAATCATCATAAATATCCAAGGACTTACCTATAACTTGTACTACTCTACGCTGACATCTCATCAAAACCAACGGATTGCATTCCTGCGCTGAGATACACACTAGGGGGTAATTCCAAGTTGATCGCAGCAGGAATTTTGTTAGCAATTGGGCAAAACCATGTGCACTGCAGGGGAGGCAGATTTAACATGTGCAGAGAGAGTTAGATTTGGGTGGGTTGTGTTCAATCTGCAATCTAATTTGCAGTGTAAAAATAAAGCAGCCAGTATTTACCCTGCACAAAAACAAAATAACCCACCCAAATCTAACTCTTTCTGCACATGTTATATCTGGCCCCCCTGCAGTGCACATGGTTTTACCCAACTGCTATCAAAAATCCTGCTGTGATCAACTTGGAATTACCCCCCATGTGCACTGCAGGGGAGGCAGATATAACATGTGCAGAAAGAGTTAGATTTGGGTGGGTTATTTTATTTCTGTGCAGGGTAAATACTGGCTGCTTTATTTTTACACTGCAAATTAGATTGCAGATTGAACACACCACACCCAAATCTAACTCTCTCTGCACATGTTAAATCTGCCTTCCCTGCAGTGCACATGGGTGGTCATTCCGAGTTGTTCGCTCATAGACGATTTTCTCTATATTGCGATTAGTCGCTTACTGCGCATGCACAATGTTCGCAGAGTGCATGCGCTTAGTTATTTTACTCATCAGTTAGATATTTCACTCACGGCATTACGAGGATTTTTCTTCGTTCTGGTGATCGGAGTGTGATTGACAGGAAGTGGGTGTTTCTGGGCGGAAACTGGCCGTTTTATGGTTGTGTGTGAAAAAACGCTGCCGTTTCTGGGAAAAACGCGGGAGTGGCTGGAGAAACGGGGGAGTGTCTGGGCGAACACTGGGTGTGTTTGTGACGTCAAACCAGGAACGAAACTGACTGAACTGATTGCAGTGGCAGAGTAAGTGTCGAGCTACTCAGAAACTGCTAAGAAATTTCTATTCGCAATTTTGCGATTCTTTCGTTCGCAATTCTACTAAGCTAAAATACACTCCCAGAGGGCGGCGGCTTAGCATGTGCAATGCTGCTAAAAGCAGTTAGCGAGCAAACAACTCGGAATGAGGGCCATGGTTTTGCCCAACTGCTAACAAAAATCCTGCTGCGATCAACTTGGAATTACCCCCTAGATTGAAACCTCTGCAAATCTCCACTGAGAAGTCCTTCAGTTTGGAATCTACTGTGCTCTGCATTGGACATCCCAGACAAGGTACTGTGGAATACAACCTATATTTGGCTCCATCCAGCCCCTCACTTAGACATCATTCACCTCTGTTCTCTGAGCAAAAAATAACTGACTTCTTGCATTAATCAACTAATATACAGCATATTCAGGCTCTGAATCACTGAAGGGTCACTGCTCACTTCAATTTGCAAAAGCCATTCCACAGGACACATGTTATCACTACTCCCACAAGAAATCTACTTCAAAGGCCTCTCACACTGAGATCTTTCACACCTACACAACAGGAATTGGATTCTAACACCTCTTTCCACAAGCCTGCTTTTGACTAAATCAGCAACAGAAAAAAGCAGTTCTTTTATTTACAGTATCACTTGTTTCAAATATACCCATTGTATTAAGGAGTAGCAATAGGTTACAGCAACAATGATTATAGCGATTACAATCTAAGGCTGCCTCAGAGCTACGCAGCTCAGCCAAAATACCTTTTACCCTTGTTTTCCCCTGCCCTTGTCTACCCCACCGGTGACCAAATACAGCAGGGAAGCCCTCCTAAGTTGGAGCGCTCCTGAGGTGCTTAACACAAGTTCGGGCGGATCAGCGGCCCTTGCAGCCCTCGCTGCCCTGTGTGGCAAGGATGCAGATGTCATGGACACCGAAGTGGATGACCAAGCGGCCGCGGCCCCCGCAGCCTGGGTGGCGACTGGCGGGTGGATCGCCGGCCCTGGAAAGATAATGACGCAGGCCCTCATGTCGGCCCTAGTAGAAGGACCTGGGCTCAGGGGAGAGGCTGTCGCGCAGGCGCCCTAGTGAGGTGGCGGCGGCGAGGGCACCGGTCTGCACTTCCCGCGATCCTGCTTTCGAATGTGCGCTCACTGGCAAACAAGTTCGACAAATTGTCCCTCCTTCTGGGCAGCGCAGGGTCAGGCTTTACAGGGTCGTCCATCCTCTGCTTTACGGAGACGTGGCTGGACGACCGTATTGTGGACAACCCAATGTCTCTGCCGGGTTCCGTCTCTTCAGGGCCGATCGCTCCAAGGTTCTCTCAGGAAAAACGAATGGTGGTGGCATCTGCTTCTACATCAACGACGGATGGTGCACCAATGTCACAATCATAGGCAAATGATGTAGCCCTCACCTGGAGATGCTGAGTATCAGCTGCAACACCTTCTATTCACCCCGGGAATTTGCCTCAATTGTCCTTGTGGGAGTGTACATCCCCCCCTCGCCTGCGCGAACGAAGCCCTGCACCACCTGACCATATGCATATCTGACATAGAACAAAAACACCCAGACTCTCTGCTTATAGTACTGGGCGACTTCAACAGAACTAACCTGAGCAAGGAGCTACCTAAGTACAAACAACAAGTCACGTGTCCCACTAGAGAATGGTGCACCCTTGATCACTGCTACACTACCCTCAAGTCTGCCTTCCGGTCTATCCCGCGTGCTTCACTCGGCCTATCTGACCACTGCCTCGTCCACCTACTCCCTACCTATACACAGAAGCTGAGAGCGGTTAAGTCTGTTGTCAAGACTGTTAAGAAATGGACCAATGAGGCCAAGATGAAACTACAGGCCTGCTTTGACTGCACGGAATGGGGTGTCTTCGAAGCCTCGGCAACTGACCTGAATGACCTGACAGATCCTGTCACATCCTACATCAGCTACTGTGAGGACATGTGTGTACCTACTAAGACTTACCGTATTTACAACAACAACAAGCCCTGGTTCAATGCCCAGCTCAGGCAACTTCGTCAAGCCAAAGAGGAGGCCTATAGCAGCGGTGACAGAGCACTATACAACCATACTAGGAACTCTCTGACTAATGGAATCAGGATTATCAAAAAAGTGGTTCTCGGACAAGCTGACAAACGATCTCTCCACCAATGACCCCGTATCTGTATGGAAAGGAATGCAATCCATAACCAACTATAGGAAAACATCGAAGTCCACCACCATGCACCAAGACCTAGCAGACGAACTGAACCACTTTTATTGCAGGTTCGCAAAAGAAGTCCCCTGCAACCCTAACAATCACCTCTACGATGCCCCGATAACCGACGGCCAACCCCAGGCACTGCAAGTCGCCCAAGAAGAGGTGGAGGCATTGTTCAAAAGGGCCAAACCCAGGAAAGCTCCGGGTCCTGACAGAGAGTCACCATCTGCCCTAAGAGCATGTGCAGGTCAGCTCGCCCCCATATTCACCAAGATCTTCAACAAATCGCTGGAGCTACAGAAAGTCCATTCCTGCCTCAAAAGGTCTACTATCGTCCCGGTCCCCAAGAAACCCTCTATCACGAACCTGAACGACTACAGGCCGATAGCGCTAACGTCTGTGGTCATGAAAACGTTAGAGCGTCTGGTTTTGAATCACCTGAAAACTGTGACTGGCCCCCAACTGGACCCCCTGCAGTTTGCCTATCGATCAAATCGGTGTGTCAAGGATGCAGTCAACCTGGACCTGCACTACATACTACAGCACCTAGACATTCCCGGTACCTACGCAAGGGTCCTGTTTGTCAATTTCAGCTCGGCCTTCAATACAATCGTCCCCAGCATCCTCCACCCCAAATTACTTCGCCTAGGGATCCCAGAAGCTACCTGTTCCTGGATAGTAGACTTCCTGACAGATAGGACACAGGTGGTAAAAGCAGGGGAATTAACCTTTCAAGCACAGTCCATTAGTACAGGGGCCCCTCAGGGCTGTGTCCTCTCACCCCTGCTCTTCTCCCTGTACACAAATGACTGTACCTCAGAGGCGCAATCAGTAAAGATCATAAAATTCACAGATGACACCACCGTCATCGGCCTCATCAAGGACGGGGATGAATCGCCCTATAGACGGGAAGTAGACCGGTTGGCCCAGTGGTGCATCCACAACAACCTTGAGCTCAATCCCCTCAAAACTGTCGAGATGATAGTGGACTTCAGGAAGAAGTCATCTAGTGCACCTCCGCTAACGATTGCTGACAGTATGGTATCGCTAGTGGACTCCTTCAAGTTTCTAGGGACCACAATCTCCCGGGACCTTAAATGGGGGTCCAACGCTGACGCCACTGTTGGGAAAGCGCAGCAGAGGTTGTTCTTCCTCAGGCAACTAAGGAAGTTCAACATCCCACAGAAGCTTCTTCTCCTCTTCTACTCCGCGATTGTGGAGTCGGTACTGTACTCCTCGATACTCTTATGGTACAGCTCCGCCAGCGCGAGGGACAGATGCAGGCTCCAAAAGGTGGTCAGAACCGCATAGAAGATCATCGGGCCGACCTTCCCTCAGTCCAGGACCTGTACCAGTCCAGAGCTAAAAAGCGGGCAATGAAGATAGTAAAAGACCAGCTACACCCCGGCCACACCATGTTTAACTTGCTTCCTTCAGGCAGGCATTACAGAGCCGTCCCCGCCAGGTCCACCAGATGCCTCAAAAGTTTATTTCCCCAAGCGGTCTGCCTGCTGAACTCCTGAACATTGACTGACTAGACGTACATGTAACTAATTTGCGTCCCTAAGGTATACCTATCTGTGTGACTTTACTCCCCCCCCCCCCGCTTATCTGTTACCTACTTGGCTGTTGTATAGCAAACCGAAGACAAATTCCTAGTATACGCAAGTATACCTGGCCAATAAAGCTGATTCTGATTCTGAATAGAGTACCAAAAAGCACAAACAGCTTGTAATGTTCATGGATACCAAATCACCATCCTTGTTATTTCTGTACAGTATGTTCTTTTTGAGTACTAAATAGCACAAACAGCTTGTAACGAACACCAGCAAGTGTAATATTTCTAAGTATAATGGAGAGAGATAAAAGCTCCTTCCTAAGTTCCTGGATGCCAAATCAACGCCCTTAGTAATTTTGTACAGTATGCTCTATTTGAGTACTAAATAGCACGAACAGCTTGAAACATTCCTGTATGCCAAATCACCGTCCTTAGTATCTCTGTACAGTATGTTCTATTAGAGTACTAAAAAGCACGAACAGCTTGTAACATACAGTAGCAAGTGTAATATATCTAAGTATAATGGAGAGAGATAAAAACTCCTCCCTAAGTCCCTGGATGCCAAATCACCATCCTTAGTATCTCTGTACAGTATGTTCCATTAGAATACCAAATAGCACAGACAGCTTGTAATTTTCCTGGATACCAAATCAACGTTCTTGTTATCTCTGTGCAGTATGCTCTATTTGAGTACTAAATAGCACAAACAGCTTGTAACGAACACCAGCAAGTAGAATATTTCTAAGTATAATGGAGAGAGATAAAAGCTCCTTCCTAAGTTCCTGGATGCCAAATCAACGCCCTTAGTAATTTTGTACAGTATGCTCTATTTGAGTACTAAATAGCACGAACAGCTTGAAACATTTCTGGATGCCAAATCACCGTCCTTAGTATCTCCGTATAGTATGTTCTATTAGAGTACTAAATAGCACGAACAGCTTGTAACGTACAGCGGCAAGTGTAATATTTCTAAGTACAATGGAGAGAGATAAAAGCTCCTACCTAAGTTCCTGGATGCCAAATCACCATCCTTAGTATCTCTGTACAGTATGTTCCCATTAGAGTACTAAATAGCATAAACAGCTTGTAACGTACAGTGGCAAGTATAATATTTCTAAGTATTATGGAGAGAGATAAAAGCTCCTACCTAAGTTCCTGGATGCCAAGTCACCATCCTTAGTATCTCTGTACAGTATGTTCCCATTAGAGTACTAAATAGCATGAACAGCTTGTAACATACAGCGGCAGGTGTAATATTTCTAAGTATAATGGAGAGAGATAAAAGCTCCTCCCTACTTTCCTGGATGCCAAATCACCATCCTTAGTATCTCTGTACAGTATGTTCCCATTAGAGTACTAAGTAGCATAAACAGCTTGTAACGTACAGTGGCAAGTATAATATTTCTAAGTATTATGGAGAGAGATAAAAGCTCCTACCTAAGTTCCTGGATGCCAAGTCACCATCCTTAGTATCTCTGTACAGTATGTTCCCATTAGAGTACTAAATAGCATGAACAGCTTGTAACATACAGCGGCAGGTGTAATATTTCTAAGTATAATGGAGAGAGATAAAAGCTCCTCCCTACTTTCCTGGATGCCAAATCACCATCCTTAGTATCTCTGTACTGTATGTTTTATTACAGTACTAAATAGCACGAACAGCTTGTAACATACAGCAGCAAGTGTAATATATCTACGTATAATGGAGAGAGATAAAAACTCCTTCCTAAGTCCCTGGATGCCAAATCACCATCCTTAGTATCTCTGTACAGTATGTTCCCATTATATATAACACCAAGATGGCTGCCTCACTTTTTGCATGCTCCTGATCATCTCCATAAAACAGCTGAAATTCACCACAACTGACCTATAAATCATCATAAATATCCAAGGACTTACCTATAACTTGTACTACTCTACGCTGACATCTCATCAAAACCAACGGATTGCATTCCTGCGCTGAGATACACACTAGGGGGTAATTCCAAGTTGATCGCAGCAGGAATTTTGTTAGCAATTGGGCAAAACCATGTGCACTGCAGGGGAGGCAGATTTAACATGTGCAGAGAGAGTTAGATTTGGGTGGGTTGTGTTCAATCTGCAATCTAATTTGCAGTGTAAAAATAAAGCAGCCAGTATTTACCCTGCACAAAAACAAAATAACCCACCCAAATCTAACTCTTTCTGCACATGTTATATCTGGCCCCCCTGCAGTGCACATGGTTTTACCCAACTGCTATCAAAAATCCTGCTGTGATCAACTTGGAATTACCCCCCATGTGCACTGCAGGGGAGGCAGATATAACATGTGCAGAAAGAGTTAGATTTGGGTGGGTTATTTTATTTCTGTGCAGGGTAAATACTGGCTGCTTTATTTTTACACTGCAAATTAGATTGCAGATTGAACACACCACACCCAAATCTAACTCTCTCTGCACATGTTAAATCTGCCTTCCCTGCAGTGCACATGGGTGGTCATTCCGAGTTGTTCGCTCATAGACGATTTTCTCTATATTGCGATTAGTCGCTTACTGCGCATGCACAATGTTCGCAGAGTGCATGCGCTTAGTTATTTTACTCATCAGTTAGATATTTCACTCACGGCATTACGAGGATTTTTCTTCGTTCTGGTGATCGGAGTGTGATTGACAGGAAGTGGGTGTTTCTGGGCGGAAACTGGCCGTTTTATGGTTGTGTGTGAAAAAACGCTGCCGTTTCTGGGAAAAACGCGGGAGTGGCTGGAGAAACGGGGGAGTGTCTGGGCGAACACTGGGTGTGTTTGTGACGTCAAACCAGGAACGAAACTGACTGAACTGATTGCAGTGGCAGAGTAAGTGTCGAGCTACTCAGAAACTGCTAAGAAATTTCTATTCGCAATTTTGCGATTCTTTCGTTCGCAATTCTACTAAGCTAAAATACACTCCCAGAGGGCGGCGGCTTAGCATGTGCAATGCTGCTAAAAGCAGTTAGCGAGCAAACAACTCGGAATGAGGGCCATGGTTTTGCCCAACTGCTAACAAAAATCCTGCTGCGATCAACTTGGAATTACCCCCTAGATTGAAACCTCTGCAAATCTCCACTGAGAAGTCCTTCAGTTTGGAATCTACTGTGCTCTGCATTGGACATCCCAGACAAGGTACTGTGGAATACAACCTATATTTGGCTCCATCCAGCCCCTCACTTAGACATCATTCACCTCTGTTCTCTGAGCAAAAAATAACTGACTTCTTGCATTAATCAACTAATATACAGCATATTCAGGCTCTGAATCACTGAAGGGTCACTGCTCACTTCAATTTGCAAAAGCCATTCCACAGGACACATGTTATCACTACTCCCACAAGAAATCTACTTCAAAGGCCTCTCACACTGAGATCTTTCACACCTACACAACAGGAATTGGATTCTAACACCTCTTTCCACAAGCCTGCTTTTGACTAAATCAGCAACAGAAAAAAGCAGTTCTTTTATTTACAGTATCACTTGTTTCAAATATACCCATTGTATTAAGGAGTAGCAATAGGTTACAGCAACAATGATTATAGCGATTACAATCTAAGGCTGCCTCAGAGCTACGCAGCTCAGCCAAAATACCTTTTACCCTTGTTTTCCCCTGCCCTTGTCTACCCCACCGGTGACCAAATACAGCAGGGAAGCCCTCCTAAGTTGGAGCGCTCCTGAGGTGCTTAACACAAGTTCAGGCGGATCAGCGGCCCTTGCAGCCCTCGCTGCCCTGTGTGGCAAGGATGCAGATGTCATGGACACCGAAGTGGATGACCAAGCGGCCGCGGCCCCCGCAGCCTGGGTGGCGACTGGCGGGTGGATCGCCGGCCCTGGAAAGATAATGACGCAGGCCCTCATGTCGGCCCTAGTAGAAGGACCTGGGCTCAGGGGAGAGGCTGTCGCGCAGGCGCCCTAGTGAGGTGGCGGCGGCGAGGGCACCGGTCTGCACTTCCCGCGATCCTGCTTTCGAATGTGCGCTCACTGGCAAACAAGTTCGACAAATTGTCCCTCCTTCTGGGCAGCGCAGGGTCAGGCTTTACAGGGTCGTCCATCCTCTGCTTTACGGAGACGTGGCTGGACGACCGTATTGTGGACAACCCAATGTCTCTGCCGGGTTCCGTCTCTTCAGGGCCGATCGCTCCAAGGTTCTCTCAGGAAAAACGAATGGTGGTGGCATCTGCTTCTACATCAACGACGGATGGTGCACCAATGTCACAATCATAGGCAAATGATGTAGCCCTCACCTGGAGATGCTGAGTATCAGCTGCAACACCTTCTATTCACCCCGGGAATTTGCCTCAATTGTCCTTGTGGGAGTGTACATCCCCCCCTCGCCTGCGCGAACGAAGCCCTGCACCACCTGACCATATGCATATCTGACATAGAACAAAAACACCCAGACTCTCTGCTTATAGTACTGGGCGACTTCAACAGAACTAACCTGAGCAAGGAGCTACCTAAGTACAAACAACAAGTCACGTGTCCCACTAGAGAATGGTGCACCCTTGATCACTGCTACACTACCCTCAAGTCTGCCTTCCGGTCTATCCCGCGTGCTTCACTCGGCCTATCTGACCACTGCCTCGTCCACCTACTCCCTACCTATACACAGAAGCTGAGAGCGGTTAAGTCTGTTGTCAAGACTGTTAAGAAATGGACCAATGAGGCCAAGATGAAACTACAGGCCTGCTTTGACTGCACGGAATGGGGTGTCTTCGAAGCCTCGGCAACTGACCTGAATGACCTGACAGATCCTGTCACATCCTACATCAGCTACTGTGAGGACATGTGTGTACCTACTAAGACTTACCGTATTTACAACAACAACAAGCCCTGGTTCAATGCCCAGCTCAGGCAACTTCGTCAAGCCAAAGAGGAGGCCTATAGCAGCGGTGACAGAGCACTATACAACCATACTAGGAACTCTCTGACTAATGGAATCAGGATTATCAAAAAAGTGGTTCTCGGACAAGCTGACAAACGATCTCTCCACCAATGACCCCGTATCTGTATGGAAAGGAATGCAATCCATAACCAACTATAGGAAAACATCGAAGTCCACCACCATGCACCAAGACCTAGCAGACGAACTGAACCACTTTTATTGCAGGTTCGCAAAAGAAGTCCCCTGCAACCCTAACAATCACCTCTACGATGCCCCGATAACCGACGGCCAACCCCAGGCACTGCAAGTCGCCCAAGAAGAGGTGGAGGCATTGTTCAAAAGGGCCAAACCCAGGAAAGCTCCGGGTCCTGACAGAGAGTCACCATCTGCCCTAAGAGCATGTGCAGGTCAGCTCGCCCCCATATTCACCAAGATCTTCAACAAATCGCTGGAGCTACAGAAAGTCCATTCCTGCCTCAAAAGGTCTACTATCGTCCCGGTCCCCAAGAAACCCTCTATCACGAACCTGAACGACTACAGGCCGATAGCGCTAACGTCTGTGGTCATGAAAACGTTAGAGCGTCTGGTTTTGAATCACCTGAAAACTGTGACTGGCCCCCAACTGGACCCCCTGCAGTTTGCCTATCGATCAAATCGGTGTGTCAAGGATGCAGTCAACCTGGACCTGCACTACATACTACAGCACCTAGACATTCCCGGTACCTACGCAAGGGTCCTGTTTGTCAATTTCAGCTCGGCCTTCAATACAATCGTCCCCAGCATCCTCCACCCCAAATTACTTCGCCTAGGGATCCCAGAAGCTACCTGTTCCTGGATAGTAGACTTCCTGACAGATAGGACACAGGTGGTAAAAGCAGGGGAATTAACCTTTCAAGCACAGTCCATTAGTACAGGGGCCCCTCAGGGCTGTGTCCTCTCACCCCTGCTCTTCTCCCTGTACACAAATGACTGTACCTCAGAGGCGCAATCAGTAAAGATCATAAAATTCACAGATGACACCACCGTCATCGGCCTCATCAAGGACGGGGATGAATCGCCCTATAGACGGGAAGTAGACCGGTTGGCCCAGTGGTGCATCCACAACAACCTTGAGCTCAATCCCCTCAAAACTGTTGAGATGATAGTGGACTTCAGGAAGAAGTCATCTAGTGCACCTCCGCTAACGATTGCTGACAGTATGGTATCGCTAGTGGACTCCTTCAAGTTTCTAGGGACCACAATCTCCCGGGACCTTAAATGGGGGTCCAACGCTGACGCCACTGTTGGGAAAGCGCAGCAGAGGTTGTTCTTCCTCAGGCAACTAAGGAAGTTCAACATCCCACAGAAGCTTCTTCTCCTCTTCTACTCCGCGATTGTGGAGTCGGTACTGTACTCCTCGATACTCTTATGGTACAGCTCCGCCAGCGCGAGGGACAGATGCAGGCTCCAAAAGGTGGTCAGAACCGCATAGAAGATCATCGGGCCGACCTTCCCTCAGTCCAGGACCTGTACCAGTCCAGAGCTAAAAAGCGGGCAATGAAGATAGTAAAAGACCAGCTACACCCCGGCCACACCATGTTTAACTTGCTTCCTTCAGGCAGGCATTACAGAGCCGTCCCCGCCAGGTCCACCAGATGCCTCAAAAGTTTATTTCCCCAAGCGGTCTGCCTGCTGAACTCCTGAACATTGACTGACTAGACGTACATGTAACTAATTTGCGTCCCTAAGGTATACCTATCTGTGTGACTTTACTCCCCCCCCCCCCCCGCTTATCTGTTACCTACTTGGCTGTTGTATAGCAAACCGAAGACAAATTCCTAGTATACGCAAGTATACCTGGCCAATAAAGCTGATTCTGATTCTGAATAGAGTACCAAAAAGCACAAACAGCTTGTAATGTTCATGGATACCAAATCACCATCCTTGTTATTTCTGTACAGTATGTTCTTTTTGAGTACTAAATAGCACAAACAGCTTGTAACGAACACCAGCAAGTGTAATATTTCTAAGTATAATGGAGAGAGATAAAAGCTCCTTCCTAAGTTCCTGGATGCCAAATCAACGCCCTTAGTAACTTTGTACAGTATGCTCTATTTGAGTACTAAATAGCACGAACAGCTTGAAACATTCCTGTATGCCAAATCACCGTCCTTAGTATCTCTGTACAGTATGTTCTATTACAGTACTAAATAGCACGAACAGCTTGTAACGTACAGCAGCAAGTGTAATATTTCTAAGTATAATGGAGAGAGATAAAAGCTCCTCCCTAAGTTCCTGGATGCCAAATCACCATCCTTATTATCTCTGTACAGTATGTTCTATTTGAGTACTAAACAGCACGAACATCTTGTAACGTACAGCAGCAAGTGTAATCTTTCTAAGTATAATGGTGAGAGATAAAAGCTCCTCCCTAAGTTCCTGGATGCCAAATTACTGTGCTATGGGGTCTATTCATGAAGTAGTGAAAAGAGTAGAGAAGTGAGCCAGTGGAGAAGTTGCCCATGGCAACCAATCAGCTGCTCTGTATGATTTTATAGAATGCAAATTATAGATGTTACTTCAATGGTGATTGGTTGTTCTCCACTCGCGCACTTCTCCACAGTTTTCTCTGCTTCATGAATAGACCCATTAGCATTTCTGTACAATGGGGGTCATTCTGACCCGATCGCTCGCTGCAGTTTCTCGCACTGCAGCGATCGGGTCGAAACTGCGCATGCCAGCCGGCGTTGCCTAGCGATCACCTTTGAGGCACAGGCGGGAGGGGGCTGGACAGCGGCATTAATCCGCCATTTAGGGGGCATGGTCCGGCCAACACAGGCGTGGCCAGACCATTGGGGGCGCTGGACATGGAGCAGCTGCGGGCCAGAAAGCAACGAGTAGCTCCCGGCCAGCACGCTAAAGATGCGCTGGTCGGGAGCTACTCTTGAAGTGCAAAGGCATCGCCGCTGTGTGATGCCTTTGCACTTCTGCGGGGGGGGGGGGGGCGGCACTGACATGCGGGGCGGACTAGCCCTGTGCTGGGTGTCCCCCCACAAGTCAGTGTGAATGATCGTAGCTGTGCTAAAGCTACGATCAACTCGGAATGACCACCAATAATTTCTATCTAGCCAGAAACCTTGCATCCCGTGCAAGCTGGGCGGACAACTGGAGAGGACCTGACACACGGTTGCTTGCTGTTTCCCTTTGCAGTGTCACATAAACTAGTGGTTGGTCTGCCCCGAAAGCCAAGAGTATCCTCATTTGTATGGTACCAGTACTGAGTCTCTGGATCACCCAGCACCAGATATATCAGTATGCAAATTGGACCCATTTTCCCTTTGACTATAATGGGCCTATTAATTCAGATGCACCATGGGTTCTGACGCTTGCCATAAGCCTTGTGGGGGACACAGAAACTTGCTGTTTGTATCCTCCTGGAGCTAATTATCTCCCCTTTCATACCAACCTATTCTGAGCTGATTGGACCCCCAGAACCGGAGATATCAAGGTTTAAGCCCATTTTAATTTAATTGAATTTAATAGCTCATATAAACTGAACGTCAATAGACCATTGCTTACCACGTTCATTTGTATCTATCCACACTACTTTTATTGATTGATTTATTGGTTTCATTTTCTGGGTCCTGACAGACAATTAATATTTTCGACAGCATCTCTGACCTCCGCTGGTTAATCCCCACCTCCCCCCTCACCCTTCCCCCTCCCCTTTATGCTGTTAGAGGACTTGTATGCTCAAAAAAGCAAAACATGGTATTTTCCACAGCCTCCTCCCACCCCCATCCCCCTTCCCACTTCCCACCTTCCGAATGCCGGGAAAACCGTGATTCCTGTCACTGGAGATCCCAGCAGCCAATCAGGTAGCGCACATCATGGTGCTCTACTGCGTGGCTGTGCGCTACTAGCCTGTCAATAGGGCAGAGCGCAGTGGCTAGAATGGAGCTTAGCGCAGCTCCATTCTATCCTATGATGGGAACTTTGCAGTCTGCTGCTAACCGCAAAGTTAATTGGGGTCACCCACAAGAGCGAATTACCGAGTTGTATAAAGTACAACACTGATTCTCTAACACCAACGATATACAGTACTGTGTTGCTCGAACAGTTAGTTGTGTCAGAATACATAAATTTATATTTACTGGGACTGTATGTCTACAGGTGCTCATTACTGCTGTGTATTTTATATAGCGGAATGAGTCGCTCCTGCAGATTTACTCTGATTTATGTGAAACCTGTGTGCACCCTTCCATTGATTGTATTACAAAGAAAAAAAAGTAATAAAGTGAATGTCAGGAAAAAAAAAATATAGATTGGCACTTTGGGAATCAAACCTGGGACTCTCAGCGTGGGAGGCAGGAGCCTTCACCGCTTGCTCACCCACACCGCTGCATGGAAGTTACACAAGTTCATGTCTAAAAGTAATACAAGCAGCGATTCTTTCCCATTGGTGTTTGTTTATGCTGTTAGCGGACGCGGACGCTCATATAGCAAACACGGTATTTATTACACTGTACATACTTTAAAGTCAATGAGCTACATTTTTGCTGCTATTCAAACTAAAGTACTGGATTAGTGGAGCATTAGCCACCCAGTGGTGGAGATGTGTATTGCATGCTCGTTCCTCTACTCGCCTGTCCGTGATTAAACACAGCAACCTAAGCTATTGCCTAAGTGTGACTAAACCTCTGTCTAGGCGCAGAAACAGCCAAGAAAATGGAGGACCCATCTGTAATTTCTCCCCTATCATTCAGAAGATAACAACACTAATGTTATCTTGGAACATGCTCCCCTCTCCCTGTTGGGTAGGGCGGCGGCTGTAAAGATGATGATCTTCCCAAAAATATTCTATCCCATCCAAATGCTGCCAGTTTCCATAGCCAACAGAGACATTCTGACAATTGATTCTTCTATTTCATCATTCCTGTGGAAGGGGCAACAGCCTAGAATTGCGCTCTCAAAACTGATCCTTCCTAGGTCACAAGGTGGTCTAGGTATTCTGGATTTCAAGGCATATGTCATATCTGTCTTCTATCACTATGCAGGGGATTGGTTGTTGGACAAGTCCACTTACACTGATGTTCAATTAGATCAGTCAATTTTTACCCCCTACTCTCCTTCCACACTATTACACCTAAAATCCTCAGCTATTCTGAAACAAATCTATTCCAATGTCATTTTTCACGATACTTATCTTTTATGGATCAGCCTACGTAAAATATTGAAGAGGTACTTTTGATTCTCCCCCTTCCTCACACACTGGGGTAATCCTGACTTTTCCCTCTCCCTTTATAACCCATTACTCCAGGTTTGGAGGCGCAAAGGTATAGCTCTTGTGAACAAGGTTTTCGACCCAGGTGGCAGAGTTCTTAATTTTGTTCTTAATTAAGTTCTGTTTTTTGGGGGGTATTTTTTTAGTAGTAGTACTACAGGTACCAGCGGTTTTCCACCGCATGCTGGTACTTGTGGTTCTCCAAGTACCAGCTTGCGGGGGAGGCTTGCTGGGACTTGTAGTACTGCTACTAAAAACAATATTCACATTTTTTACACATGGCTATCAGCCCACCATCCGCCGCCCTTGGATGGGGGGGACAGCCTCGGGCTTCACCCCTGGCCCTTGGGTGGCTGGAGGGGGGGACCCCTTGATTTAAGGGGTTCCCACTCCTTCAGGGTACCCCGGCCAGGGGTGACTAGTTGGGTATGTAATGCCAGGGCCGCAGGGACCAGTATAAAAGTGTCCCCCGGCTGTGGCATTATGTACCTGGCTAGTGGAGCCCGGTGCTGGTTTAAAAAATACGGGGGACCCCTACGCTTCTTGTCCCCCGTATTTTTGGAACCAGGACTAGGCGCAGAGCCCGGTGCTGGTTGATGAAATATGGGGGAACCCCTGTCATTTCCCCCCCCATATTTTGTCAACCAGGACCGGCTCAAAGAGCCCGAGGCTGGTTGTGCTTAGGAGGGGGTACCCCATGCAATTTTTTTTCAGTTTTTACACTAAACAGACCCTTTCCCATAGATAACCATGCACAGATCTCACTGATCCGTGCATGGTTATCCAAACTCGACTGGAAAAAGCAGATCTATTTTTTTTTCTGCTTTTTTAACGAATCGGAAAAAAACAGACCCGCACTTGAGCACTCAGAGACTAACACCCAAATACGAATGAACAGTGAATGCCCGTATTGTATGAAATAACAGCCGCATTTGACTGATGGTCTATTCATTCGTATATCTGAACTTTGCCAATCAAACCATTACAAATAGACCAGACACTGCCGAGTTTTCTGCTTAGTGAATTCCCGGATTGGGACTTAGAAAAAAATACACAAATCGTCAAAACTCGGATTTTTAGTAAATACTGGCCTTAGTATTTACCTTTTGTTTGGGGGTGCACCTTGGAATAAGTTAATCACATTTAAACAAAAAAAGGAAGAAAAAGTATTCCACATTGGGGCACTCATCTGTAACTGGTTGGAATAATAGTTCTAAATCAAGGTGCGATATGACTCCCTATAAAACGTAACCTTTATTGTTATTTGTATAAAATACTAATAATAAAAAGCTAGCAAAGTATTCAAAGAAAATTTTGTGAAATACCTGTAGTGAATTGTGCAGAAGAAAAATCAAAATAAAAAAGAAAATGAACACACACTGGTCTCAAATATATTCGATCTGCTAAGTAATTCTATCCTGTAATAGTTTACAACTATATCAATGTGCCTGTTATCAATGTTGACCTGATGGATTATATATATGAATTTTGTACTCCCCTCATTAGGATAGATAGACTTATAGTTTGGAGAATTGTATTGAAAAATCCACTGCAGTTGTTATTCACAATGTGTAATAATCACAATGAGCAGTTCACACACTGATACCATACATGGGTACAGTTCTGAGACACTTTTAATTGATGCTTATGTATATCTAATAATTAGATGGGGTATCCCAAATATGATCTTAGACCAATTTTATAAATTATTGTTGATGGGACCTTTTATACAACAAATTGTTAGAAATTAGGTAGGTCTCCCATCCACTGCATATTATAGTGGCCACCTATCTCATTAATATTGTACCAAATAAGAGGAAAATTGATCCCAACTGCAGTAAATTTTCAAACACTGTGTTGTAAAAAGCTCTTATGTCCTAATTACTTATGAACTTCTGTGGTCAAAAGTTGCTACAAAATATGAGTATATTCTTTCCAGGACATATTCTCACCACATATAATTTGTGTAAGGGGCTAGAGCAGTGATACGGCAATAATCTATGTAATTATCTTTGCAATTCAGAATCACTTATAATTAGTGCTCTTATATATCACACATTGGCATAAGTCAATTTGAGGGTTAATTCTGTTGAAGCATAATATTCCACAATACAGGAGAGTTGGTAATGAAACTCAATCTTCCGTCTCCAGCATGTAATTAATCAGAAACAGCTCAAACAGGCCATAATAGTCTTGCTAAATTAGAGAATCTCAATGATATACACTGCAGGCAGTGGCAGATCCAGGGGGCGGGCACTCGGGCCCGTGCCCCCCCCCGTCGTTTGTGCCTCCGTCCCCAGTCCCTCCGTCCCCCATCCATCCGTCCGTCCCCCTCTCCCGGCGCCGCACAGGGAGATGACGGGCGCCCGCTGAGATTGTGTTACCAGCGGGCGCCCGTCTCCCTGCACAGCGGCAGCTGGAGGCAGGAGCTCAGTACTGAGCTCCTGCCTCCGGCGCTGTCACTGTGTGGCGTGCGCTATGGGAGAGACGTCAGTCATGACGTCTCTCTCATAGTGCTGAGGAGAGGACGCCAGGAGGAGGAGTACTGCAGCGGTCTGTAAGCGGGAACGGGGCTTGGTAAGTATGTTCTCTTTTCTCTACCTCAGTGCAGCGAGGGCATCTACTGGGGGCAAACTAGGGGGGGACATTACTACTGGGACCATCAACAAGGGACATTACTACTAAGTGGGGGGGCATTACTACTGGGGGCATTATTACTGGGGGAGCATCTACTGGGGGCATTACTACTGGGGGCATCAACAAGGGGCATTACTACTGGGGGGCATTACTACTGGGGGCATTATTACTGGGGGGGCATCTACTGGGGGATTTACTATTGGGGGGTCATCTATTGGGGGCATTACTACTGGAGGCAGCTACTGGGGACATTTTTACTGGGGGCCATCTACTGGGGGCATTATTACTGGGGGGCATCTACTGGGGGCATTACTACTGGGGGGTCATCTATTGGGGGCAAACTCCTAGGGGGCATTACTACTGGGGGCAAACTACTGGGGGACATTATTACTGGGGGGCATCTACTGGGAGCAAACTACTGGGGGACATTAATACTGGGGGGCATCCACTGGGGGCAAACTACTGGGGGACATTATTACTGGGGGGCATCTACTGGGGGCAAACTACTGGGGGACATTATTACTGGGGGCCAACTACAAAGGGGCTAACTACTGGGGGCATACTACAGGAGGGCATTACTACTGGCGGCGTAACTACAGGGGCATTACTACTTGGGGGCTAAACTACAGGGGGGCAAAACTACTGGCGGAATAACTACAGGGGCCAAACTACTGGGGGATAACTACAGGGGCCAAACTACTGGGGGCATTACTACTGGGGGCTAAACTACAAGGGGGGCATAACTACAGGGGCTAAACTACAAGCAGGCAAACTACTGGGGGCATTACCACTGGGAGGCTAAACTAAAGGGGGGGGGTAAACTACTGGGGTCATAACTGCAGGGGCATTACCACTGGGGGCATAACTACTAGGGTGCTAAATGACTGGGGGCATTACTACAGGCAACATTACTACTGGGGGCAATACGGGCATTGCATAAGGGGCACCACTACTATGGGGTCTATATAAGGGGCACTACCAGTACAGTGGACATTGCATAATGAGCGCTACAACTGTGGGCATTGTATTAGAAGCGCCACCTCACATGCACCGAACCCGCACGCAAATGTACTTGCCCCTTCCATGGTGCCCCCCTATCATTTTCTTCTGGATCCGCCCTTGACTGCAGGTTATAACCTATTTCACTTGATACAGTGTATAATCTACAGCTAGTTAGATCAGGCTGAGATGGTCTGCCTGAAATACAAAGTATCAGTAACGTACTATGCAGATGGTGAACTCATATCATCACTTTTCCACAACATATGTTTCCAAAGTCAGCAGTGTCAGTACTATCATGACTTAGCTACATTACAATGTATCCAAAGCGTGCTCTACCAGTTATATTCTCATGCAATTGCTATATAGCGTGGCGTGCAATCTGCTGTGTTAAATTGAAATGGGCTGTCTGTCTCTGCAGATTGAACCCTCATATGCTAACTAGATTGTATGGATTAGATGTCAGTTTACTGCATGACTTATTTTCTGTTGCCGTTATTAGCAATATTGCATAGTATCACGCTCTCTCTCTCTCTAAGCTGTGCCCGAATGAAGTAAGCATTCTAAATACCTAATGACGGGGAAGCAACATTTATTTCATATCTGAAAGCATCCTATGGTATATATATCTGGCACCCCGGATATCAGATTATATCAATAATTGACGTGTACTAGCAGCACATTTCAATATATTGTATAGATACTGTGTGATCGTTTAAAAAACACGGCACCCAGAAGGTGGATGGTGTGCTAACCAATGCGCATTTTGCATATGAGCTTTAAAGAGGTGAACCCGAGCGCCGGGCGGAAGGACATTATAACGGACAGATGAACCAAACAGCGACCATCCTTTCTGATTGATGGTCAGTACAGCCTATCAATTTCATTCTCCACCCAGTAAAGGGACATCTCACTCCATTTGTGTGCTATAATTGGCCGTGATCTCATTAATTGGCAGACAGAACAGCCAATACAGATCTCCCTTTATCCTACTCGGAGACTGCTCGGCCTGTGTTGACAGCATATGGGGAAAAAGGTGAATGACAGCTCCATTCACCATTCAGAGTTGTTCATATACTCGTGTTTCGGGGCTATTGGATCAAGATGGTCTGTTATTTCTCCAGATGGATCCGCATCAAATAATTTCATATATCTACATAAATGCATGAAAAAATCTTATAGCAAAATAAGCCTACCATTAATCTTATCAATGTACCTATAATTATATAAGTTGTTATAAAGAAAGTGACAAGTTATAACCCCGTGTAAATAATGATTATAAAATTTTTTTTTTAAAATAAATTTATGCTTTTTGTACAGAACATATTAGGTAAGTTAATTGGTTATAAATTATACATAAAATAAATTGTGTACATATACATGTGTCAATAAAAGTGACTGAAATCCTGTGTAGTGGTATGAATATATAGTTCCATAAGGGAATCAGGAAATCATGTGTTGTATGACAGAAGAAAAAAAAATGTACAAAAATAATGAGTGTGCTAAATCCAAAAAAGAAACAAAAAACAAACAAACAAAATGTGATATTTGTGTCAAACATGTGTTTTCCTATCTATGATAACAACTATATCCATAGAAGTATATATTATATGTAATTAATCATTCAGTTTCTGGATGCTCAAAATCTTTAGCTGGTATTCAAATTACTTTGGACTATATTCTAACTAAAAAATGCATTATAAGTAATATATTCAACCATTGGTCTGACCATTGACCATCTGTGTGTACACTATGCAGTACAGGACTGTATATTAACATTAAAGTCATCACTGACCTTTTGCCATAGCTTGTACTGTAGATCAATCTGCTGCTATTCAAACTAAAGTACTGGATTAGTGGAGCATTAGCCACCCAGTGGTGGAGATGTGTATTGCATGCTCGTTCCTCTACTCGTCTGTCCGAGATTAAACACAGCAACCTAAGCTATCGCCTTAGTGTGACTAAACCTCTGTCTAGGCACAGAAACAGCCAAGATAATGGAGGAACCATCTGTAATTTCTCCCCTATCATTCAGAAGATAACAACACTAATGTTATCTTGGAACATGCTCCCCCTCTCCCTGTTGGGTAGGGCGGTAGCTGTAAAGATGATGATCTTCCCAAAAATATTCTATCCCATCCAAATGCTGCCAGTTTCACTAGCCAACAGAGACATTCTGACAATTGAATCCTCTATTTCATCCTTCCTATGGAAGGGGCAACAGCCTAGAATTGCGCTCTCAAAACTGATCCTTCCTAGGTCACAAGGTGGTCTAGGTATTCTGGATTTCAAGGCATATGTCATATCTGTATTCTATCGCTATGCAGACAGAGCAGCCAGTACAGATCTCCCTTCATCCTACTTGGAGACTGCTCGGCCTGTGTTAACATCATATGGGGAAAAAGGTGAATGACAGCTCCATTCACCATTCAGAGTTGTTCATATACTCGTGTTTCGGGGCTATTGGATCAAGATGGTCTGTTATTTCTCCAGATGGGTCCGCATCAAATAATTTCATATATCTACATAAATGCATGAAAAAATCTTATAGCAAAATAAGCCTACCATTAATCTTATCAATGTACCTATAATTATATAAGTTGTTATAAAGAAAGTGACAAGTTATAACCCAGTGTAAATAATGATTATAAAAAAATTTTTTTTAATAAATTTATGCTTTTTGTACAGAACATATTAGGTAAGTTAATTGGTTATAAATTATACATAAAATAAATTGTGTACATATACATGTGTCAATAAAAGTGACTGAAATCCTGTGTAGTGGTATGAATATATAGTTCCATAAGGGAATCAGGAAATCATGTGTTGTATGACAGAAGAAAAAAAAATGTACAAAAATAATGAGTGTGCTAAATCCAAAAAAGAAACAAAAAACAAACAAACAAAATGTGATATTTGTGTCAAACATGTGTTTTCCTATCTATGATAACAACTATATCCATAGAAGTATATATTATATGTAATTAATCATTCAGTTTCTGGATGCTCAAAATCTTTAGCTGGTATTCAAATTACTTTGGACTATATTCTAACTAAAAAATGCATTATAAGTAATATATTCAACCATTGGTCTGACCATTGACCATCTGTGTGTACACTATGCAGTACAGGACTGTATATTAACATTAAAGTCATCACTGACCTTTTGCCATAGCTTGTACTGTAGATCAATCTGCTGCTATTCAAACTAAAGTACTGGATTAGTGGAGCATTAGCCACCCAGTGGTGGAGATGTGTATTGCATGCTCGTTCCTCTACTCGTCTGTCCGAGATTAAACACAGCAACCTAAGCTATCGCCTTAGTGTGACTAAACCTCTGTCTAGGCACAGAAACAGCCAAGATAATGGAGGAACCATCTGTAATTTCTCCCCTATCATTCAGAAGATAACAACACTAATGTTATCTTGGAACATGCTCCCCCTCTCCCTGTTGGGTAGGGCGGTAGCTGTAAAGATGATGATCTTCCCAAAAATATTCTATCCCATCCAAATGCTGCCAGTTTCACTAGCCAACAGAGACATTCTGACAATTGATTCCTCTATTTCATCCTTCCTATGGAAGGGGCAACAGCCTAGAATTGCGCTCTCAAAACTGATCCTTCCTAGGTCACAAGGTGGTCTAGGTATTCTGGATTTCAAGGCATATGTCATATCTGTATTCTATCGCTATGCAGACAGAGCAGCCAGTACAGATCTCCCTTCATCCTACTTGGAGACTGCTCGGCCTGTGTTAACATCATATGGGGAAAAAGGTGAATGACAGCTCCATTCACCATTCAGAGTTGTTCATATACTCGTGTTTTGGGGCTATTGGATCAAGATGGTCTGTTATTTCTCCAGATGGGTCCACATCAAATAATTTCATACATCTACATAAATGCATGAAAAAATCTTATAGCAAAATAAGCCTACCATTAATCTTATCAATGTACCTATAATTATATAAGTTGTTATAAAGAAAGTGACAAGTTATAACCCCGTGTAAATAATGATTATAAAAAATTGTGATAATAAATTTATGCTTTTTGTACAGAACATATTAGGTAAGTTAATTGGTTATAAATTATACATAAAATAAATTGTGTACATATACATGTGTCAATAAAAGTGACTGAAATCCTGTGTAGTGGTATGATATATATAGTTCCATAAGGGAATCAGGAAATTATGTGTTGTATGACAGAAGAAAAAAAATTACAAAAATAATGAGTGTGCTAAATCCAAAAAAGAAACAAAAAAACCCCAAAATGTGATATTTGTGTCAAACATGTGTTTTCCTATCTATGATAACAACTATATCCATAGAAGTATATATTATATGTAATTAATCATTCGGTTTCTGGATGCTCCAAATCTTTAGCGGGTATCCAAATTACTTTGGACTATATTCCAGGGGATTGGTTGTTGGACAAGTCCACTTACACTGATGTTCAATTAGATCAGTCATTTTTTACCCCCTACTCTCCTTCCGCACTATTACACCTAAAATCCTCAGCTATTCTGAAACAAATCTATTCCAATGTCATTTTTCATGATCTTTATCTTTTATGGATAAGCCTACGTAAAATATTGAAGAGGGACTTTTGATTCTCCCCCTTCCTCACACTCTGGGGTAATCCTGACTTTTCCCTCTCCCTTTATAACCCATTACTCCAGGTTTGGAGGCGCAAAGGTATAGCTCTTGTTAACAAGGTTTTCGACCCAGGTGGCAGAGTTCTTAATTTTGCTGACTTGCAGCAGCAATTCTTACTCCCGAACAAAGATTTCTACCTTTATCTACAGGTGAGACACTATGGCCCTCATTCCGAGTTGTTCGCTCGCTAGCTGCTTTTAGCAGCATTGCACACGCTAAGCCGCCGCCTACTGGGAGTGTATCTTAGCATAGCAGAATTGCGAACAAAAGATTAGCAGAATTGCGAATAGAAATTTCTTAGCAGTTTCTGAGTAGCTCGAGACTTACTCCTACACTGCGATCAGTTCAGTCAGTTTCGTTCCTGGTTTGACGTCACACACACGCCCAGCCACTCCCCCGTTTCTCCAGACACTCCCGCGTTTTTCTCTGACACGCCTGCGTTTTTCCGCACACTCCCAGAAAACGGTCAGTTTCCGCCCAGAAACACCCACTTCCTGTCAATCACACTACGATCAGCAGAACGATGAAAAACCTTGTTAGGCCGTGAGTAAAATAACAAACTTTTGTGCAAATTTACTTGGCGCAGGCGCACTGCGAACATTGCGCATGCGCAGTTTGCGACTAATCACTCCGTAGCGAAAAAAAATAACGAGCGAACAACTCGGAATGACCCCCCCTATGTACAGTCGCTCCCACTCCCCATTTCCCTGACTCATGACCCACATATCATAATTAAAGTGTTAAAACTTAGAGCCAATGGGACATATTGGCTTCGTCATTTATACCCAGGGTCGGACTGGCCCACAGGGGTACAGGGGAAACCACCGGTGGGCCCCACTGCCTGAGGGTCCACTCTTTCCTCTAGGGATCAGGTTCCAGACTGTGCACTTGTATTATACATTGTAGATATGTTGCATTACACGGCAGAAGACTATTGTGCATTTCAAGTCTCTGTGGAGGCTGGCCACACCCCCTTTGTAGACTGGCCACAACCCCTAAGTATGGGCCCCTATCACTGCATTTCCCCGGTGGGCCCTTCATACCCCAGTCCGACACTGTTTATACCCTCACTTGGTTGAAGCGAAAGTTAATGTCCCTGTCTACTCAATGAGGTTACTCACACAATAGAATTTAGACATTCCTACCTTCCCATGCCATCCTGAGGTTCTTCTGGTCAGGTACTGCAAATACTGTAAACATTTACAATCAGACTATCTTCTGGAAACACATCTTAGATTCCTCCATAGGGCCTACGTTTCGCCCGCCCAACAGAAATATATGAGTGTTGAAGACACTGGGAAATGTACAAAATGTACAATGCATAATGCTAAGTGATTTCATTGTATCTGGGAATACCCTAAGGTTCGCAGGTTTTGTTCTAAGATAATCTATTTTCTGAATACTATTCTCAATGTATCCTTGACACCCACCCCAGAAGCATGTCTTTTATTTTGCTTTGACAACTGGAATTTGGGAACTTATTCATCCCGTTGTATACCTCTCATTTTTCTAATTCTGACACTAGCCAAAAAACTACAAGAATTGAAATCGAGACAACTCCAGTTTTTATAATTTGATATTCGATCTATGTTACTGAATGCGGTCTTTACCATGCAGTCCTTTCACAATAAATGGGACCTGTTTTTACAATCCCCGGATGAGGATTCCAGACATACAATTTCATGTTACTTTGGCACTCATGATTGGTCAAGAGCTAAAGTTTATTTAAGCCTATAGTCCCCTTCTGAATATCTCCTGGAATTATCAAATGCATGTAATGAATATAAGAGAACAGCACGTTCTCTTATATTCATAGTTATTCATCCAACATTGGAATCGACAAATACAATCACTACTGGTCCTTAAGACCTGCTTCCTTCGACTGTCTTCCAGAATAGCCTGCAATATATTATAAAGATGCCTATGTTCCTCTGCTATTAAGATTTGTTGACTTAAACGCTTTATGATTGTCTGCTGATATTGCATAAAGGTATCCTGAAACATGCCTATCCCCCCCCTCCCTCCCTTTAGCTTCCTTTACCTTTCCCCCCTTTGTATGTGTCTCGTGAACTGTACTACTCTGATCCTTGGTGAACTCTTTATTCTTCTTATACTTCATATTTGTTATTGCAGTTGATTATTGTATTTTGCTCTTGGAATGTATTCCATTTATCTGACAATACAACAATAAAAAAAAGTTAAAAAACAAAACAAAACCATTTAAGCTTGCAGCCAGTGCCACCTGTCCTCAATTTATGCAGGTCCTACAGTGACATTATACTTCAGATTAAGGGCCTAATTCTGAGTTGATCGCAGCAGCAAATTTGTTAGCAGTTGGGCAAAACCAGGGCCCTCATTCCGAGTTGTTCGCTCGGAGTTTTTCATCGCATCGCAGTGAGAATTCTCTTAGTGCGCATGCGCAATGTTCGCACTGCGACTGCGCCAAGTAACTTTACTATGATGAAAGTAAGTTTACTCACGGCATTTTCATCGCTCCGACGTTCGCATTGTGATTGACAGGAAATGGGTGTTACTGGGCGGATGCACGGCGTTTTAGGGGCGTGTGGCTGGAAACGCTACCGTTTCCGGAAAAAACGCAGGAGTGGCCGGAGAAACGGTGGGAGTGCCTGGGCGAACGCTGGGTGTGTTTATGACGTCAGCCAGGAACGAAAAGCACTGAACTGATCGCACAGGCAGAGTAAGTCTGAAGCTACTCAGAAACTGCTAACTCGTTTGTAATCGCAATATTGCGCGTACGTCGGTCGCAATTTTAAGAAGCTAAGATTCACTCCCAGTAGGCGGCGGCTTAGCGTGTGTAACTCTGCTACATTCGCCTTGCGAGCGAACAACTCGGAATGAGGGCCCATGTGCACTGCAGGGGGGACAGATATAACATGTGCAGAGAGAGTTAGATTTGGGTGGAGTGTATTCAAACTAAAATCTAAATTGCAGTGTAAAAATAAAGCAGCCAGTATTTACCCTGCACTGGAACGAAATAACCCACCAAAATCATGGTTTTGCCCAATTGCTAACAAACTTGCTGCTGTGATCAACTCAGAATCACCCCCAAAATGCAGCTATAAAGTTTGCATCACTAAAACCTGCAATTTCAATAAGGGGACATATACATTTTATTTTCAGTGTACATTTACATTTATCTGGTTTAATGAAATAAATCAAGCTGTATTAACTTTCTCTGTAATAGTGACATTTTCGTCAAAGAAACTTTATTTTGCTGTAAAAAAAAGCTCAGACGTATTTGTAGGAGTATCTTTCTTTAATTTCTATGACCTAAATTAACTTTTTGATCTGAACAGAGAAGTTGCATTTAATAATTGTTTATATAGAGCTTTGTTAGTGCCAAACTAAATATACTGTGTCCCTGCTTCACTTCTGGAGAAGAGAAATCATAAACACAAAGATATTTCTGTTCAGGGCCATGTAATAGGGAAAACCAAACAAAAAACTGCAGAAAGGGCATTTGCAGTAAGTGGCAGAGTCCCATGCTCCCAACGTGGCCAAGATGGCATCACTGAAATTGTTCTTTTCCATGCTGTGACACCATTTTTAGAAGACTAATGGTTCCTACAAACAGCTGCAATCTGTAAACTGTTTGAATGACTTCCTTTGCAGATTCCAAAATAGGAAAAGAAACCTATATCTGCAAGTTAAAGTTTACTAAACTGTAAGTTTGGTACGTCATCTGTCTCTTTGTATCATCATCACTTGTTGGATACCTCTTGGGAATATAGCGGTGTATAAGGACCACTCGTTGTTGTGGACTGTAAATGAAACCTTTATGAGCAGGGCCTTACTTCACTTGGGTGTGAGTACGGTATGATAATTTATCCATACATTTATCGGTGGAGGAGAAGCCTTCCTTGTAAACTTTTACCTTCTTGTATTAAACTTTGGTTTTAAACCTACTATATATATATATATATATATATATATATATATATATATATATAGAAAATGACAGCACTCAGTCCAGAAAAAAAAGTTTAAGCATTAGTGCAAAAACCAGCACTCACAATTCAGTTGAAAGCAGAAGAGGATTTATTCTTCAATACAAATCCATTAGTGATACATCAAACAACTGTGGCCTGACAGCTGTTTCAGCGCATACAGGAGCCCCTGAAGAAAACCTGTATGCATTGAAACAGCTGTCGGGCCACAGTTGTTGGATGTATCACTAATGGATTTGTATTGAAGAATAAATCCTCTTCTGCTTTCAACTGAATTGTGAGTGCTGGTTTGTGCATTTTTTCTCTATGGGAAAGTGAGTGCTATAAATTTATGTGTAATAGTGAGTGCAAAATTATTTGGTTGTGTTTCTATTTTCTACAGTATATCTCCAGGCCAACATGAAAAAAAATAGGCCCTTACTCTTGAGCTGCTCAACACAACTACATGTATGTTTTATATTTGTGAAACAAACATCTAGAGATGTAAATTTTTACTGTTAGAGGTATTTAAATATCTACACCTATTTCCAAAAATACGGTATCCTTAACCACTTCCCTGTCATGGTTGCATCAGTTGCGACCATGCCTGAAAGTGCTTTATTTGACCTGGTCGCACAGGATGCGACCAGTAAGATAAACAGTGTTAGCAGCAGCAGGGAAGGCAAACTGCCCTCTGATGTTGCTGTCCCTTCCGGTCCCTCTGCAACCCTGCACTCCCCCCTTCTGATTGCCGTGCTGCTGATCACTGATGATCGGTCAGCACGGCAGGACCCCCCCCCCACCTCCAGCGGCTGCAGAAAATAGCAGCCTCTGGGGAAGTGTAAATTAACCCCCCAAGCCCTCCCTGTGTATCTGAAGGCTGTCCCAGCTTTCAAAAAGACAGCCACGATGGTCGCAATGTTTCTGATGTTCTGATGATCGCGATGTTCCTGATTGATGTTTCGATGTTTGAAAAAATATTTTAAAAAATATATATATTTCATTTTGGGTAGGGTTAAATTCATGTTCTTCACCTAATTCACTTATAAAAAAAAAATCATCAGTTAAGTGGTTAATCACAACACACTGCAAAATGTAATCCTAGAACACTTGTGCCATATGATGTTCGTTCAAAAAACACATCTAGCTGTTTCAAAACCCCTATTTTTTTTTTTTTTTATTTTTTTTTATGGCTCATGCTGGGTCTTGTAGTTTGGAACCATACAGTATGTGATTGATCTTAATGTTTATTGGTGTTTTACTTATGTAAAAATTGCATTGTATGTAATGCTAAATTTTTATATTGTACAGAACTATTTCCGAAGCAAATGTGTATTTAGGTGTCAAATATTGGGCCCACCATTTCACACAAAAGTAATTACTAATACCATTTTTTGTTATGTTGCCATCAAACACATGCTGGGTACACATTGAGCGATATATGGTTAACGATATGCATGATACCAATATCGTAAACAATATAGCAAGAACTTAGGCCAGTTTCTATGCTCAATAACCTTAATAATGCACACTCCTGCACATCGTTAACTAACCCCCAATACCCTTGTCTGTGCATGCAGCTCAAAGAAAGGCAACTAAAATGGTGGATGGCCTACATCACAAAACAGCCAGAAAGACTAAGAAATCTCAATATGTATAGTTTTGAGAAGAGAAGGGAAAGGGGGACATAATAGAAAGTAGTGATGTGCACCGGAAATTTTTTGGGTTTTGTGTTTTGGTTTTGGATTCGGTTCCGCGGCCGTGTTTTGGATTCAGACGCGTTTTGCCAAAACCTTCCTGAAATTTTTTTGGCGGATTCGGGTGTTTTTTTTTACAAAAGACCCTCAAAAACAGCTTAAATCATAGAATTTGGGGGTCATTTTGATACCATAGTATTATTAACCTCAATAACCATAATTTCCACTCATTTTCAGTCTATTCTGAACACCTCACACCTCACAATATTATTTTTAGTCCTAAAATTTGCACCAAGGTCGCTGGATGACTAAGCTAAGCGACCCAAGTGGCCGACACAAACACCTGGACCATCTAGGAGTGGCACTGCAGTGTCAGACAGGATGGCACTTCAAAAAAATAGTCTCCAAACAGCACATGATGCAAAGAAAAAAAGAGGTGCAATGAGGTAGCTGTGTGACTAAGCTAAGCGACCCAAGTGGCCGACACAAACACCTGGCCCATCTAGGAGTGGCACTGCAGTGTCAGACAGGATGGCACTTCAAAAAAATAGACCCCAAACAGCACATGATGCAAAGAAAAAAAGAGGCGCAATGAGGTAGCTGTGTGACTAAGCTAAGCGACCCAAGTGGCCGACACAAACACCTGGCCCATCTAGGAGTGGCATTGCAGTGTCAGACAGGATGGCACTTCAAAAAATAGTCCTCAAACAGCACATGATGCAAAGAAAAAAAGAGGCGCAATGAGGTAGCTGTGTGACTAAGCTAAGCGACCCAAGTGGCCGACACAAACACCTGGCCCATCTAGGAGTGGCACTGCAGTGTCAGACAGGATGGCACTTCAAAAAATAGTCCCCAAACAGCACATTATGCAAAGAAAAATGAAAGAAAAAAGAGGTGCAAGATGGACTTGTCCCTGGGACCTCCCACCCACCCTTATGTTGTATAAACAGGACATGCACACCCATCATTTCAGCCACAGGGTCTGCCACACGACTGTGACTGAAATGACTGGTTGGTTTGGGCCCCCACCAAAAAAGAAGCAATCAATCTCTCCTTGCACAAACTGGCTCTACAGAAGCAAGATGTCCACCTTCTCCTCATCCTCCGATTCCTCACCCCTTTCACTGTGTACATCCCCCTTCTCATAGATTATTTATTCGTCCCCACTGGAATCCACCATCTCAGGTCCCTGTGTACTTTCTGGAGGCAATTGCTGGTGAATGTCTCCACGGAGGAATTGATTATAATTCATTTTGATGAACATCATCTTCTCCACATTTTGTGGAAGTAACCTCGTACGCCGATTGCTGACAAGGTGAGCGGCTGCACTAAACACTCTTTCGGAGTACACACTGGAGGGGGGGGCAACTTAGGTAAAATAAAGCCAGTTTGTGCAAGGGCCTCCAAATTGCCTCTTTTTCCTGCCAGTATACGTACGGACTGTGTGACGTGCCTACTTGGATGCGGTCACTCATATAATCCTCCACCATTCTTTCAATGGTGACAGAATTATATGCAGTGACAGTAGACGACATGTCAGTAATCATTGGCAGGTCCTTCAGTCCGGACCAGATGTCAGCTCTCGCTCCAGACTGCCCTGCATCACCACCAGTGGATGGGCTCGGAATTCCTTGCCTTTTCCTCGCAGCCCCAGTTGCGGGAGAATGTGAAGGAGGAGCTGTTGACGGGTCACGTTCCGCTTGACATGACAATTTTCTCACCAGCAGGTCTTTGAACCTCTGCAGACTTGTGTGTGCCGGAAAGAGAGATACAACGTAGGTTTTAAATCTAGGATCGAGCACGGTGGCCAAAATGTAGTGCTCTGATTTCAACAGATTGACCACCCGTGAATCCTGGTTAAGCAGATTAAAGGGCTCCATCCACAATTCCCACATGCCTAGCGGAATCGCTTTGTTTTAGCTCCTCCTTCATCTCTCCAGCTTCTTCTGCAAAAGCCTGATGAGGGGAATGACCTGACTCAGGCTGGCAGTGTCTGAACTGACTTCACGTGTGGCAAGTTCAAAGGGTTGCAGAACCTTGCACAACGTTGAAATCATTCTCCACTGCGCTTGATTCAGGTGCATTCCCCCTCCTTTGCCTATATCGTAGGTAGCTGTATAGGCTTGAATGGCCTTTTGCTGCTCCTCCATCCTCTGAAGCATATAGAGGGTTGAATTCCACCTCGTTACCACCTCTTGCTTCAGATAATGGCGGGGCAGGTTCAGGAGTGTTTGCTGGTGCTCCAGTCTTCGGCACGTGGTGGCTGAATGCCGAAAGTGGCCCGCAATTCTTCGGGCCACCGACAGCATCTCTTGCAGGCCCCTGTCGTTTTTTAAATAATTCTGCACCACCAAATTCAATGTATGTGCAAAACATGGGACGTGCTGGAATTTGCCCACATGTAATGCATGCACAATATTGGTGGCGTTGTCCGATGTCACAAATCCCCAGGAGTCCAATTGGGGTAAGCCATTCTGCGATGATGTTCCTCAGTTTCCGTAAGAGGTTGTCAGCTGTGTGCCTCTTCTGGAAAGCGGTGATACAAAGCGTAGCCTGCCTAGGAACGAGTTGGCATTTGCGAGATGCTGCTACTGGTGCCGCCGCTGCTGTTCTTGCTGCGGGAGGCAATACATCTACCCAGTGGGCTGTTACAGTCATATAGTCCTTAGTCTGCCCTGCTCCACTTGTCCACATGTCCGTGGTTAAGTGGACATTGGGTACAACTGCATTTTTTAGGACACTGGTGACTCATTTTCTGAGGTCTGTGTACATTCTCGGTATCGCCTGCCTAGAGAAATGAAACCTAGATGGTATTTGGTACCGGGGACACAGTACCTCAAGCAAGTCTCTAGTTTCCTGTGAAATAACGGTGGATACCGGAAACACGTTTGACACCACCCAGGCAGCCAAGGCCTGAGTTATACACTTTGCAGCAGGATGACTGCTGTGATATTTCATCTTCTTCGCAAAGGACTGTTGGACAGTCAATTGCTTACTGGAAGTAGTACAAGTGGTCTTCCGACTTCCCCTCTGGGATGACGATCGACTCCCAGCAGCAACAACAGCAGCGCCAGCAGCAGTAGGCGTTACACTCAAGGATGCATCGGAGGAGTCCCAGGCAGGAGAGGACTCGTCAGACTTGCCAGTGACATGGCCTGCAGGACTATTGGCTTTCCTGTGTAAGGAGGAAATTGACACCGAGGGAGTTGTTGGTGTGGTTTGCAGGAGCTTGGTTACAAGAGGAAGGGATTTAGTTGTCAGTGGACTGCTTCTGCTGTCACCTAAAGTTTTTGAACTTGTCAATGACTTCTGATGAATGCGCTCCAGGTGACGTATAAGGGAGGATGTTCCAAGGTGGTTAACGTCCTTACCCCTACTTATTACAGCCTGACAAAGGCGACACACGGCTTGACACCTGTTGTCCGCATTTGTGTTAAAATAATTCCACACCGAAGAGGTGATTTTTTTTTGTAATTTGACCAGGCATGTCAATGGCCATATTCTCCCACGGACAACAGGTGTCTCCCCGGGTGCCTGACTTAAACAGACCACATCAGAATCTTCCTTGTCAATTTCCTCCTCAGCGCCAGCAACACCCATATCCTCATCCTGGTGTACTTCAACAGTGACATCTTCAATTTGACTATCAGGAACTGGACTGCGGGTGCTCCTTCCAGCACTTGCAGGGGGTGTGCAAATGGTGGAAGGCGCCACCTCTTCCCGTCCAGTGTTGGGAAGGTCAGGCATCGCAGCCGACACAATTGGACTCTCCTTGGGGATTTGTGATTTAGAAGAACGCACAGTTCTTTGCTGTGCTTATGCCAGCTTAAGTCTTTTCATTTTTCTAGTGAGAGGATGAGTGCTTCCATCCTCATGTGAAGCTGAACCACTAGCCATGAACATAGGCCAGGGCCTCAGCCGTTCCTTGCCACTCCGTGTCGTAAATGGCATATTGAAAAGTTTACGCTTCTCCTCAGACGCTTTTAATTTTGATTTTTGGGTCATTTTACTGAACTTTTGTTTTTTTTGGATTTTACATGCTCTCTACTATGACATTGGGCATCGGCCTTGGCAGACGACGTTGATGGCATTTCATCATCTCGGCCATGGCTAGTGGCAGCAGCTTCAGCACGAGGTAGAAGTGGATCTTGATCTTTCCCTATTTTACCCTCCACATTTTTGTTCTCCATTTTTTAATGTGTGGAATTATATGCCAGTATCAATAGCAATGGCCTACTACTATATATACTGCGCACAACTGACATGCACCACAGGTATGGATGGATAGTATACTTGACGACACATAGGTAGGTAGAGCAGTGGCCTTCTGTACCGTACTGCTATATATTTTATACTGGTGGTCAGCAAACTGTGCAAAACTGAAATGCACCACAGGTATGGATGGATAGTATACTTAACGACACAGAGGTAGGTAGAGCAGTAGCCTACTGTACCGTACTGCTATATATTATATACTGGTTGTCAGCAAACTGTGCAAAACTGAAATGCACCACAGGTATGTATGGATAGTATACTTGACGACACAGAGGTAGGTAGAGCAGTGGCCTTCTGTACCGTACTGCTATATATTATATACTGGTGGTCAGCAAACTGTGCAAAACTGAAATGCACCACAGGTATGGATGGATAGTATACTTGACGTCACAGAGGTAGGTAGAGCAGTGGCCTACTGTACCGTACTGCTATATATTATATACTGGTGGTCAGCAAACTGTGCAAAACTGAAATGCACCACAGGTATGGATGGATAGTATACTTGACGACACAGAGGTAGGTAGAGCAGTGGCCTACTGTACCGTACTGCTATATATTATATATACTGGTGGTCAGCAAACTGTGCAAAACTGAAATGCACCACAGGTATGGATGGATAGTATACTTGACGACACAGAGGTAGGTAGAGCAGTGGCCTACTGTACCGTACTGCTATATATTATATATACTGGTGGTCAGCAAACTGTGCAAAACTGAAATGCACCACAGGTATGGATGGATAGTATACTTGACGACACAGAGGTAGGTAGAGCAGTGGCCTACTGTACCGTACTGCTATATATTATATACTGGTGGTCAGCAAACTGTGCAAAACTGAAATGCATCACAGGTATGGATGGATAGTATACTTGACGACGGTATCCGGACTCCAGGTCGACAACAAAAAGGTCGACACACATTAGGTCAACACCAATTGGTCGACACACCTTATGTCGACATGGACAAAAGGTCGACAGGAACAAGGTCGACATGGAAAAAGGTCGACATGCGTTTTTGATGTTTTTTTTTTTCTTTTTTGGAACCTCTTCATACTTAACGATCCACGTGGACTACGATTGGAACGGTAATCTGTGCCGAGCGAAGGCACCATGCCCGAAGCATGGCGAGCGAAGCGAGCCATGCGAGGGGACCCGGTGCACTAATTGGGGTTCCCGGTCACTCTACGAAGAAAACGACACAAAAAAACATAAAAAACTCATGTCGACCTTTTTCCATGTCGACCTTGTTCCGGTCGACCTTTTATCCATGTCGACCTTTTGTCCATGTCGACCTAAGGTGTGTCGACCAATTGGTGTCGACCTAAGGCGTGTCGACCTTTTTGTTGTCGACCTTGAGTCCCAGACCCCTTGACGACACAGAGGTAGGTAGAGCAGTGGCCTTCTGTACCGTACTGCTATATATTATATACTGGTGGTCAGCAAACTGTGCAAAACTGAAATGCACCACAGGTATGGATGAATAGTATACTTGACGACACTGAGGTAGGTAGAGCAGTGGCCTACTGTACCGTACTGCTATATATTATATACTGGTGGTCAGCAAAATTATGCACTGTACTCCTACTATATATACTACAATGCAGCACAGATATGGTGCGTTTTTCAGGCAGAGAACGTATAATACTGGTGGTCACTGGTCACTGGTCAGCAAAACTCTGCACTGTACTACTCCTATATACTACTGCTTGTCCCCATTCCCCACAATAAAGCAGTGTGAGCACAGATATTTGCAGCACACTGAGCACAGATATGGAGCGTTTTTCAGGCAGAGAACGTAGAAATTTGCAGCACACTGAGCACAGATATTTGCAGCACACTGAGCACAGATATTTGCAGCACACTGAGCACAGATATTTGCAGCCCCCTGAACATAGAAACTGAGAGGACGCCGTCACGCCAGCCACGTCCTCTCACGATCATCTCCAATGCACGAGTGAAAAATGACGGCGACGCACGTCTCTTTATATAGAATATGAATCTCGCGAGAATCCGACAGCGGGATGATGACGTTCAGGCGCGCTTGGGTTAACCGAGCAAGGCGGGAGGATCCAAGTTGCTCGGACTCGTGCAAAAAAAGGTGAAGTTCGGGCGGGTTCGTATTCCGACGAACCGAACCAGCTCATCACTAATAGAAACTATCAAATATATGAAGGGTTTTAACAAAGTCCAGGAGGGAAACATTCTCCAAATGAAGAGAAGCAATAGGACACGAGGACATGCTCTCAGACAGGAGGGGGGAAAGGTTCAGGGGAGATTTGAGGAAAACTTACTTCACAGAAAGGGTAGTGGACAAGTGGAATAGCCTCCCATCAGAGGTGGTAGAGGCAAAGACAGTAGAGCTATTTAAATGTGCATGGGAAAGACATAAGTATATCCTTACAAAGAGATAGGGATTAAATAAGGTTTGAGATAAAAATATGGTAAAAAAGGGGGGGGGGGCAGACTAGATGGGCCAAGTGTTTCTTATCTTCCGTCAAATTCTATGTTTCTATGTAATGTGACAATATTGTCATAGACTGCATGCATAGTGGGGGTCCCGGTGACATTGCTGAACTATATCGTTAACCTTTATCGTTCAGAGAGTTTACGCTATCTTGATTGTCAGCACTGCCAATATAATTAACAATATCGGGGCTGCCAGGAATAGCAAAGTGTGTTCCCAGCAACAGTATAGTCCAAAACAATTTTTCATATTTGCAATATTAAACAATATTCAACATGTCAATAATATACATAATTTAATATAAAACAAAAAAACAAAAAGATTACATTATTTTACATACATCATGGAATATGTGTGCTGAAATTGCCTTGAAAAGATGTTTTAGAGAAATGGCTAATTGATGTGTTTGGCAAAGAAAAATTTACTTCACACTTTGTAGTGGAACGAGCACACAGGGTACCAATGCGACCCTCACCACCTGGTGCGCCACCTCGTACATTAATCGCCAGAATGTTGCACTATCATGATCGGGATGCAATATTAAAATTAGCTCGTACAAATGGGCCACTCAAGTGGAATGGGACTGAAATATCGGCTTTTCCAGACTTTGCAATAGGTGTGCAGAAGGATAGAGCACAATTTATGCCAATCAAAAGAAGGCTTCAGGAGCTAAACTTAGGATATGCTATGCTTTTTCCTTCTAAACTGAGGGTGATCGCGGATGGAGAAACAACATTTTTCTTAACTCCCTGTGAGGCATCAGCTTGGCTGGACAAATACTATCCGGCGCGGAGAGCACTTGGGACTGAGTCATCTTGAAGCTCAACTGCAATTCCAACTATATAAAAGCTTTTGATAAATTGGACAACTGATATTGTAATTATTGCATAAAAACATTTGATAACTCTGACAATATGCAACTGAAGGAGAGATATGGGAATTCCCAGCTTCTAATTAGGTTTAAAGGTTAATAATAAGTTTACCCTAAATGGTGTATAATGAAAAGCTCCTTTTTGATAGTACAAGGGACTGAAAGTCAATCATGGCTTACAATAGTAGGGCTGCTCTTCTCCTTAACATCAACCCAGCTTCCGAGGGGCAGCAGGGGCAGCTATTGTGTGAAATTATACTTACAACATAGCTGGTATACTTCTGTAACGGAGGTGGATTTTAGGGAATTAGGTATGCTACAAGGGTGAGGTAGTGTACAGGGGAGAGATATGAGGAGGGATTGTTGTATGTTATATTATTTATTGTTGTATTGTGATTGTTATATGTTGTATTATCTGTGGCTGTACTATGTGCTTGATGAGGTCCTGCTAACAATGCGAGTGAGGGTAACTATGCCTGTACTGTTGCACTTGCAATGTGGTTGGCTCCGGGCTGCTCCCCTCACCATTAAGATATTGGCTGATGGCTACGGTTAACGTTCTTGCATGGAATGTAAGGGGAATCAATGATAAGATCAAACGCTCTCTTGTGCGCAGACAGATTAAACACTATGCGGCAGATATAAAATGCCTTATGGAAACCCATTTAGTGGGAAATAAGATAATGTCCCTCAAAAAGCCGTGGGTGGGCTGGGCTTTCCACTCAATGTGTACCTCAGCCTCGCGAGGGGTTTCGGTACTTATTAAAAAAACTTAACTTTTTTTTGGAATGTGCACAGGCTGATCCATGGGTAGATACATTTTTTTAAATTGTAAAATCAATGTTATAACTGTACTTTTACTAGCAGTTTATATACCGACTCCTTGATATGATATACTTAAAAAAGTGGCTGAATTCATGGCCCTATCACCTGGGGTGCCTACTATATGCTTGGGAGATTTTAATAGTGTTCTGGACCCAGTTAAAGACAGGTTGTCTGCGGTGTCCTCTAAAATACAAAAGGGGAGATCAAGATTTGCAGATACTGTCTCAGAACTGGGTCTGATTGACCCTTGGAGACTGAAGTACCCCCATTTGAGGCAATATTCATGCTTTTCCTATACCCACTCCGCTTTCTCCCGAATAGATATGGCCCTTCTTTCAAAAGAATTAATTCCTAGATTTCAGGCCATTAGACATGAGACAAAGGGGATTTTGGATCACTCCCCCATATCAATCCATATTGACCTAGAATTACAATGGGGACAGGCAGTGTGGAAATGTAATCCCTTCTGGTTGGTACATATGGGGGAGAGCTCTGAGATCGAGGCCGCTTGGCTGGAATTCTTTGACTATAACAAGGAGGTACTTGAAATATCTCTACTTTGGGATACGTTTAAGGCCTTCTTAAGAGGGACTTTGATTAAGAGGGTGGCGGGCTTAAAATCTTTGGCTAGGAAGAGAGAGCTAGAAGCCAAAGTAGCTGCTGCTGAGCAGCTTTATCTGGTGAATAGATTGGATAGCTCTAGATTGGATTGGTTATCTGCTCAAAGATAATGGAGAGTCTTTTTGATAGAGAAAACTCAACATAAGTATTTGTTTAACTTGCATGCTATTTATGCCACAGGGGATAGGCCAGGCACATATTTGGCCAATCTGGCATGGGCGGCGCATTCCTCCAGTACGGTACTGGAAGTTGTAGGCTCAGGTGGAAATAGTTTAGCTGAAACCCCTCAAATTGTAGCAGAATTTGTGACATATTACCAACAGCTATATAGCTCAAAAGCAAATTATAATCTACTAGAACTGGCAGAATATATACAACTGCCATGCTTGTCCAAAGATGCTTACGATCTTCTAGAAGCCCCTATGACATCAGGTGAGATTGAAGCTGCGATAAAAGCATTTCCTGGTGGTAAAGCTTCTGGCCTAGACGGCATTCTGATTGAGGTATATAAAAGCCATTTGGCTTTTTTTGTACTCCAATTATTACAGTTATTTAGGTTAACCTTTGAATAAAATACACTTCCCATGTCTATGGCAGAAGCCTTAATTATTGTAATCCCTAAATCAGATAAAGATTCTAGATTGGTTGAGTCATACCGCCCTGTTTCTCTTCTACCCACTGATATTAAAGTTTTGGTAAAAATCTTGGCAATTACATTAAACCAGGTTATAACCTAAATCATTCATCCTGATCAAAAAGGCTGTATGCTGGGTAAATCCACCTCAATTAATTTGAGATGGTTATTTACCCACTTCCAGGTTGCTCGTGGAGATGCTAGTTCCTCTATTATAGTCTCGCTAGACGCGGCAAAGGCTTTTGTTTCGGTGGAATGGGTTTTCCTTTGGGAAATCATGGGTAGATTTGGCATAGGTCTGAATTATATCAAATATGTTAAGTTATTGTACTCTATGCCTTCAGCTAGAGTTTCAGTGAATGGCTATGTTTCACAACCATTTTTGCAATTTAAAGGAACAAGACAGGGGTGCCCGCTATCCCCAACTCTATTTGCCATTGCTATTGAGACTCTGGCATGTTTAATACGAGCTAGTCAAGATATTGTGGGAATAAAAGTTGGAGCAAGGGAAGATAGAGTGTCACTATATGCAGATGACTTATTACTATTCGTAGATGACTATGTAGCATCAATGCCTGAAATCCTCAAGATGATAAACATCTACGGTCAATATTCTGGCCATAAAATTAACTGGGATCATCCCACTCAAGTGTAAAATACCAAGTAGTCCTTTATTGTCTCTCCCACTTAGGTGGGTAGATTCATTTAAATATCTGGGTATATGGGTGTCGAAGGATTCCAGCAACTATACCTTGCTTAATATTACCCCACAGATAGTTTATCTCCGCTCTTAAATTAAGACCTGGGAGAAATTGCCCCTAACTACTACAGGGCAAGTGAATTTGATTAAAATGGTTTACCAGCCTAAGCTTTGCTATGTCCTTCAGCAATCACCTGTATACATTAATTTGAAAATATTTAAACAAATAGACAGTTTAATTTCATCCCTGATATGGGCCAATAAGAGAGCTTGAATAAAAATTGAAACACTATCTCGCCCGAAAATATTAGGAGGGCTGGTTCTCCCTGTTTTTAAATTGTACTACTATGCAGCTCAATTGGCACATATATGGGACTGGGTAAACAATTTGGATAGGATATCCTTACACTCCCAAATGATACTATAGGAATACCCAGAGGGCACGCCTCTTCAATTGCTTCTTTGTGGAAACACTAAAATATCCAAGCTTCCATTAATAAAGCAAGCAATACTTGTCTGAAAGGTTGTACACTCTATCTTACATGGCCAAGGGTTCGATCCAGATACCCCATTAGATAAGTATGGCTTTTCAGAATTGTCTTTAATACAAATTAAGGAGATCTGGGGGAGGTGGGGAATAGCATCGTTGGGGCAATTATATACTAGCAATGTACTTAAATCCTTTCAACAACTTCAACAAGAATATGGCATGCCCTCTGCCTATTTCTATCAGTATTTACAGCTGAGACATGCAATAAATGTATAGTTTTCTGGAGTTTCTCCAATTATTGCTAACTCGCCCCTCAGATTGATGTTGCAGAACCGAGGGAATGAGCACTTAGTATCTGGTATATATTCAATTATAATACAAACCTACTATTCGGATCCTATGACTAATCTTAGGAATAAATGGGAGGCAGATCTGGGACCACTAATGGATGAGACATGGAACGGGGCTTTAAGCTCCTCTACTATTGCTACTACTGCTATTAGATATCAGCAAATTCAAATGTTTATAATCCATAGAGTATACATGACAGCGGTGAGAATGTCTAGGTTTGGAAGCACATACTCTACGAAATGCCCTAAATGTGGGAATGAAGATGCCAATTTTTGGCATCTAGTATGGCTATGTCCAATGGTAGCAGTTTTTTGGAATGGGGTGATTAATACATTGACAATAACTGGAATTCTAACGTCTATTCTTACCCCGGCTGTGTGTGTTCTGTCTGCCATTGAGAAAGATATACTAGATGCTTCTAGTAGATGCTACATAGTTAATACATGTGTGTTAGCTAAGGTATGCATAGCAAGACTGGTTGGATAAGAATGCTCCAGAATTACAGACTTAGCTAGCATTAATTAATGAAACTACGGCACATGAGAAGTTTGTATATCTGGCAAGGAAAGCGGAAAAAAATACAACAGTCTCTGGGGTAAATGGCTTGATTCTCCATATGCTGTCTGATCCACCTTAGGTGTGGGATATTTCACTGTGAGAAATGGGGGTGGTGAACCGGAGCCAACCACACATTAAAATATTAAGTTATAATATGAAAAGGTAACTTGGCAATATTACGTTTATTGGATTGACTACCCGTATATATAAAACATTGGTATGGTTACGCTACAGATAACAGCACCATCTGTGTGCTCAGATTTCTTTAAATATTAAGACATAATACATGAGCATGTGAGCGTATTAGGAATAACAGTATGAGGTGATAATCCTAAATGTTAGTGCTGCTAAGATAGAAGAAGCTCAGGTACAGCTATTGAAGTATGTAAGTGTTATGTTCTGATAGTGTGGTATAATATCTATTATGATGTAAGATAGCAGGAAATGAAGATTCTGATAAAACCGGGGCACGATGAATTAATAATATTGGGTTGGAAATAGTTGAGGGAATATATCAATGAAAACGATAAAGTATGAGAACACAAAATAAATCACAAAACACACTGAATTCCCTATTAAGATATATATAGATAAGAAAATAGACACATATTAACATTAATTTTTACATAGGTATTTATTTTTCACTATAAATGTATAGATTTGAGATAAACACAGAAAATTAAAACACGTATATAATATATATCAATACACCTTTTTTTCTATTAAATTTAGAGGGGGTAGAGAAATGGTTTGGCTAAGGGCTATCTTCAAGATCTGAGAAAGAGTATAAGTACTGCTTAAATACATCAAGGGAATGCAGCACACTGTCAGACCTGTCTAGTTTGTCTTGTTTGTCTGTTTTGATATATGTAGTCTGTTATTGTATATTTGTATGCAAAAAGTGTTAATAAAGATGATTAAATTAATAAAAAAGAAAAGAAAAGATGTTTTTCTTGAAGCAAAATATGAAGAAAACATATAATACATACTGAACATATTAATCAAAACATATTCATATTACAGCTCAGAAGAGGTCTTCCACCACCTCAGGCTGCTGCTTTGCAGTACAGCATGTGGAGGATGAAGAAGTGGCAGGTAAGAAAATGGTCACTGTCTGGTTGTTGAAGGAACAATCGGAACCAAGTTCTAAATTATATGTTTTTTTTTTTTAGAGGCTTCATCCCGTGTGACGCCTCCATGGAGGTTTTTTTTGGTGTTGCTATTGCCCCCACAGCAGCTGCTGATGAGTCTGTAACAGCCGACTACTTCTTCTCCACCGTTGGAAGGTGAGAAACATTCCTATAAAGGAAAGAAAACCAGTAGCGGATCTTGCCACGAGCAAGCAGGATTTTGCCCGGGGCGCCGATGTCCCGAGGGTGCCGCCGTGGCAAGATCCGCTACTGGTGCCGGTGCTGTGCAGTGTGCGATGATGCGATGACAGCAACTTTTTGCTGCCCGTGTGATCAGGTAGACACCGCCTATGGGGGAGTGGATTTTTTCATAGCAAGGCTGCAATCGCTTGTGCAGCCGTGCTATGCATAAAAGTTTTGTGCAGGATAGGAGTAGGGTCAGACTTACTTACCTGTTGCGATCACTTCAGCGTGTCAGGTACCGGAATTGACGTCAGACATCCACCTACTAAACGCCTCAACACGCCTGTGTTGGACTTACCACTCCCCGAAAACAGTCAGTTGATGCCCGACTCCGCCTTCCTGTTGTCAATCTTCTTGTGGTCGCCTCTGCTACCACTTTCTTCGTAGGAAGTGTCACTGCCCGGCGATGGCCATCACTGAGCAATGACGAGCGCACGCCCAGTTCCGACCCAATTGCTATTCTTGTATCTTTAATAACTGTCTCCTATGAAGCGGAGGCCATTTTGGAAGGGGCACTTACAATTGATGCTTGCAGCGTCCTCTCCCCCTCCTGTGACAGAGTCAGATCTCGTGCACGAAAAGGGGCGGAGCAGAGCGGCGGGCGGACGGTGGCATGAGCGGCCTCTGTTAGAGAGGCTGGGCTCGGGACAACTGTGCCAGCAGCACCCCCCTGATGGTGGGTCTGTGGGCAGAAATGCAGGTACCGCCATTGATGACATTTGTGCAACCTCCTCTGGATGGTGTGGGTCTTCCACTACAGCTGTGCCTGATGTTCTTTGCTGCAGAGCAGAAAGTTGTGCAGGACACAGCATCCAGTGATGATCCAGTCAATTTTGTCCACCCAGAGATTGATGGAAGTGTGTATGATGCAGAAGCGGTTATGAATGCGTTCTCTACAATGCGCCTTTCCCAAGAGCTCCACTTCTCCTTACTTAGGCCCCTTTGTGGATATGGCTTCTTGATATACTCATGAAGTGCAATCGCCTCATCTGCCAAAAATACAAAATTTAGGGCATGCTTCGTTTCCTCCCTAGATGGCAAATGAAGCATCTTGGAGGTGTGCCTCTCGTAGAATGGCATATTCTTGAAGGACCCACCATCTGAAGAATGGCCATTCTTGCCAACATCAAGAAAGATGAACTCATAGTTAGCATTCACTACTGCCATAAGAACAATACTGAAGTACCCCTTATAGTTATAGTCAGTGGCATCACAAGCAGGGTTCAGGGTGTGCGGCCCGCTCCGGGTGTCACCCGCCAAGGGGTGACACCAAGATGCCAGCTCCTGCTCAGTGACAGGAGCCGTGTGCTGCACTGTTACATTATGTGCAGCACTCGGCTCCTGTCACTGTGTAGGAGCCAATACTGCAGGCACAGCACTCCCCGGGAGGCAGTCCACACCTCCCAAACCCCCCAAGTGACTAAAAATGGGAGTCGGGATGCGAAGCCCCGCACCTCAATTGAAGCCCCACCCCTTCCACCAAAGCCCTGCCCCTTTTCGGACCCCAAATGAGAAAAATGGATGCCGGGGAGCAAGGCCCCTGTGAATCCCTGCCCCCTTCCCATAAAGTACCACCCCCTTTTCCCAGTGCCGCACCGGGTGTCCAGGAGGTAATTGACGCCTCTGATTATAGTAGTATGATCCGCTGTGTGCAGGTGGGGTTATGTGGATATGTTTTCTGTCAATGACTCCCCCGTAGTTAGGGAAATTCCAATGCCTTTTAAATTCCTCAGCAATGGCTTTCCACTCTTCCATGCTTGTAGGGTACTAAAAAAGCAAAACAAAGAAAAGTTTGATAAATTTTTTTTAAAACATTTCTCTTTTTGTCAACAGACCAGCATCAAGAGACTACAGTATGTGTGTGTTTTGTTGCAGGGGCTGAGATTATTATATGTGGCAAGTAAAGTCCATGTTTTGTCTGACACACGTGTATGGTAGGGCAGACTATTTGTGTGTTTCCTCTTTAGGTGTAATCTGTGTGATACAGTATGTGTGGGGGGCTCAAATAGACTAAGGATACTAGTTAGGTTACCAGCTGATTGCTCCTGGCACAGTGACTCCTTAATGTGTGAGTATGCATGGGTGAAAACCTGGGTGAAGGCCAGTGGCAGCTTCAGAGGAGGGGCTGTAGCACAGTTCAAATTTCAAATAGGGAAGCCACGCCAACTGCCAGTGAGTCAGTTTGGGATGACAGTTGGTGGCAGTTGGTGTGGATCACCTATTTGAAATTTGGACTGCACTGCAGCTCCACCTCTGAAACCGCCACTGGTGAAGGCCATTGTACCAGTGATGACTTAATTTTTTTTTACTGCTACTGGCAGTAAACAAATAAGTACCCCATTATTTTGTAACATTATTTGTTTTAGTTTTCATTTGTATGCACAGCTCACTATCAAATTGTATTTATTTCCTTTGTTACTGTGAATTCAAAACCAGTTGTATTAGGTTTTGTAATTATAGGGGTTTGAACATACTACATTTCTAGCCATACTTTTATTAGTGACTTATGCAGAGCCAGAGAAATTAATTCCCTTTTTACCAAAAATATTCCTTAGGAACCAATTCGAAATTACATCATTATCCTTGGCTGCAGGAGATCACCCATTATTACTCATTATTTTATATCTACTGGAAATCACTCAAGTGGTGCCAGACAGATCCCTGGTATTTGGTTACATTGCAAAGACAACATAGCTTATCTATCTAGAGTACATCATACTGTACCTTATGATGCATGATAGTAGTGTCAGCTTGATGTGGGCTGTGCTTATCTTCAGGTTGGGACAGATGATCCATTCATAGGGCATAATGTGTCGCTCCAGTGATATTGTGATACTGTAGCTATAAAAATCCATATAAGCGAAGCTCTTCATTTTTTGTTTTGTTGTTGTAGGTTTTATAGTGGATATATGGTGGATTATTCACTATCCCCACTGCAAACTACAGTAGCTGCTGTCTTATTATATTACATATTTATGCATTTTTTAAATATTGTAATTTAATTTATTTTTTTAATAGTGCCTGGGTTCTTTTCTTTGTGTGACAAAACCTACTTGGCTTGCCAGAAAACTGAACAGGAAGTATATCTTCCAACATGACAATGATCCAAAGCACACACTACGTCAACCAAACAAAGGCTTAAGAAAATGAAGTTCAAAGTCTTAGAATGGGGTGCAGTTTGGATGTCTCCAGTCACTATATCATCAGTGTCTCTGTAGACAGAAGAAAGCCGATCCTGGGATCCCGTCATGCTTAAAATGCTACTTAAAGCATTTTGACCATGTGGACAACATGACATTAAGAGGCATTTTTATCAATAAAAATTAGCAAAAGATACACCAAAAACACACGTTTTTAATAGAGATGAGCGCCGGAAATTTTTCGGGTTTTGTGTTTTGGTTTTTGGTTCGGTTCCGCGGCCGTGTTTTGGGTTCGACCGCGTTTTGGCAAAACCTCACCGAATTTTTTTTGTCGGATTCGGGTGTGTTTTGGATTCGGGTGTTTTTTTCCAAAAAACCTAAAAAACAGCTTAAATCATAGAATTTGGCGGTCATTTTGATCCCAAAGTATTATTAACCTCAAAAACCATAATTTCCACTCATTTTCAGTCTATTCTGAATACCTCACACCTCACAATATTATTTTTAGTCCTAAAATTTGCACCGAGGTCGCTGTGTGAGTAAGATAAGCGACCCTAGTGGCCGACACAAACACCGGGCCCATCTAGGAGTGGCACTGCAGTGTCACGCAGGATGGCCCTTCCAAAAAACCCTCCCCAAACAGCACATGACGCAAAGAAAAAAAGAGGCGCAATGAGGTAGCTGTGTGAGTAAGATTAGCGACCCTAGTGGCCGACACAAACACCGGGCCCATCTAGGAGTGGCACTGCAGTGTCACGCAGGATGTCCCTTCCAAAAAACCCTCCCCAAACAGCACATGACGCAAAGAAAAAAAGAGGCGCAATGAGGTAGCTGTGTGAGTAAGATAAGCGACCCTAGTGGCCGACACAAACACCGGGCCCATCTAGGAGTGGCACTGCAGTGTCACGCAGGATGTCCCTTCCAAAAAACCCTCCCCAAACAGCACATGACGCAAAGAAAAAGAAAAGAAAAAAGAGGTGCAAGATGGAATTGTCCTTGGGCCCTCCCACCCACCCTTATGTTGTATAAACAAAACAGGACATGCACACTTTAACCAACCCATCATTTCAGTGACAGGGTCTGCCACACGACTGTGACTGATATGACGGGTTGGTTTGGACCCCCCCCCAAAAAAGAAGCAATTAATCTCTCCTTGCACAAACTGGCTCTACAGAGGCAAGATGTCCACCTCATCATCACCCTCCGATATATCACCGTGTACATCCCCCTCCTCACAGATTATCAATTCGTCCCCACTGGAATCCACCATCTCAGCTCCCTGTGTACTTTGTGGAGGCAATTGCTGCTGGTCAATATCTCCGCGGAGGAATTGATTATAATTCATTTTAATGAACATCATCTTCTCCACATTTTCTGGATGTAACCTCGTACGCCGATTGCTGACAAGGTGAGCGGCGGCACTAAACACTCTTTCGGAGTACACACTTGTGGGAGGGCAACTTAGGTAGAATAAAGCCAGTTTGTGCAAGGGCCTCCAAATTGCCTCTTTTTCCTGCCAGTATAAGTACGGACTGTGTGACGTGCCTACTTGGATGCGGTCACTCATATAATCCTCCACCATTCTATCAATGTTGAGAGAATCATATGCAGTGACAGTAGACGACATGTCCGTAATCGTTGTCAGGTCCTTCAGTCCGGACCAGATGTCAGCATCAGCAGTCGCTCCAGACTGCCCTGCATCACCGCCAGCGGGTGGGCTCGGAATTCTGAGCCTTTTCCTCGCACCCCCAGTTGCGGGAGAATGTGAAGGAGGAGATGTTGACAGGTCGCGTTCCGCTTGACTTGACAATTTTGTCACCAGCAGGTCTTTCAACCCCAGCAGACTTGTGTCTGCCGGAAAGAGAGATCCAAGGTAGGCTTTAAATCTAGGATCGAGCACGGTGGCCAAAATGTAGTGCTCTGATTTCAACAGATTGACCACCCGTGAATCCTTGTTAAGCGAATTAAGGGCTCCATCCACAAGTCCCACATGCCTAGCGGAATCGCTCCGTGTTAGCTCCTCCTTCAATGTCTCCAGCTTCTTCTGCAAAAGCCTGATGAGGGGAATGACCTGACTCAGGCTGGCAGTGTCTGAACTGACTTCACGTGTGGCAAGTTCAAAGGGCATCAGAACCTTGCACAACGTTGAAATCATTCTCCACTGCGCTTGAGACAGGTGCATTCCACCTACTATATCGTGCTCAATTGTATAGGCTTGAATGGCCTTTTGCTGCTCCTCCAACCTCTGAAGCATATAGAGGGTTGAATTCCACCTCGTTACCACTTCTTGCTTCAGATGATGGCAGGGCAGGTTCAGTAGTTTTTGGTGGTGCTCCAGTCTTCTGTACGTGGTGCCTGTACGCCGAAAGTGTCCCGCAATTCTTCTGGCCACCGACAGCATCTCTTGCACGCCCCTGTCGTTTTTTAAAAAATTCTGCACCACCAAATTCAAGGTATGTGCAAAACATGGGACGTGCTGGAATTTGCCCATATTTAATGCACACACAATATTGCTGGCGTTGTCCGATGCCACAAATCCACAGGAGAGTCCAATTGGGGTAAGCCATTCCGCGATGATCTTCCTCAGTTGCCGTAAGAGGTTTTCAGCTGTGTGCGTATTCTGGAAAGCGGTGATACAAAGCGTAGCCTGCCTAGGAAAGAGTTGGCGTTTGCGAGATGCTGCTACTGGTGCCGCCGCTGCTGTTCTTGCGGCGGGAGTCCATACATCTACCCAGTGGGCTGTCACAGTCATATAGTCCTGACCCTGCCCTGCTCCACTTGTCCACATGTCCGTGGTTAAGTGGACATTGGGTACAACTGCATTTTTTAGGACACTGGTGAGTCTTTTTCTGACGTCCGTGTACATTCTCGGTATCGCCTGCCTAGAGAAGTGGAACCTAGATGGTATTTGGTAACGGGGGCACACTGCCTCAATAAATTGTCTAGTTCCCTGTGAACTAACGGCGGATACCGGACGCACGTCTAACACCAACATAGTTGTCAAGGCCTCAGTTATCCGCTTTGCAGCAGGATGACTGCTGTGATATTTCATCTTCCTCGCAAAGGACTGTTGAACAGTCAATTGCTTACTGGAAGTAGTACAAGTGGGCTTACGACTTCCCCTCTGGGATGACCATCGACTCCCAGCAGCAACAACAGCAGCGCCAGCAGCAGTAGGCGTTACACGCAAGGATGCATCGGAGGAATCCCAGGCAGGAGAGGACTCGTCAGAATTGCCAGTGACATTGCCTGCAGGACTATTGGCATTCCTGGGGAAGGAGGAAATTGACACTGAGGGAGTTGGTGGGGTGGTTTGCGTGAGCTTGGTTACAAGAGGAAGGGATTTACTGGTCAGTGGACTGCTTCCGCTGTCACCCAAAGTTTTTGAACTTGTCACTGACTTATTATGAATGCGCTGCAGGTGACGTATAAGGGAGGATGTTCCGAGGTGGTTAACGTCCTTACCCCTACTTATTACAGCTTGACAAAGGGAACACACAGCTTGACACCTGTTGTCCGAATTTCTGGTGAAATACTTCCACACCGAAGAGCTGATTTTTTTGGTATTTTCACCAGGCATGTCAACGGCCATATTCCTACCACGGACAACAGGTGTCTCCCTGGGTGCCTGACTTAAACAAACCACCTCACCATCAGAATCCTCCTGGTCAATTTCCTCCCCAGCGCCAGCAACACCCATATCCTCCTCATCCTGGTGTACTTCAACACTGACATCTTCAATCTGACTATCAGGAACTGGACTGCGGGTGCTCCTTCCATCACTTGCAGGGGGCGTGCAAATGGTGGAAGGCGCATGCTCTTCACGTCCAGTGTTGGGAAGGTCAGGCATCGCAACCGACACAATTGGAGTCGGACTCTCCTTGTGGATTTGGGATTTCGAAGAACGCACAGTTCTTTGCGGTGCTACTGCTTTTGCCAGCTTTAGTCTTTTCATTTTTCTAGCGAGAGGCTGAGTGCTTCCATCCTCATGTGAAGCTGAACCACTAGCCATGAACATAGGCCAGGGCCTCAGCCGTTCCTTGCCACTCCGTGTGGTAAATGGCATATTGGCAAGTTTACGCTTCTCCTCCGACAATTTTATTTTAGGTTTTGGAGTCCTTTTTTTACTGATATTTGGTGTTTTGGATTTGACATGCTCTGTACTATGACATTGGGCATCGGCCTTGGCAGACGACGTTGCTGGCATTTCATCGTCTCGGCCATGACTAGTGGCAGCAGCTTCAGCACGAGGTGGAAGTGGATCTTGATCTTTCCCTAATTTTGGAACCTCAACATTTTTGTTCTCCATATTTTAATATGCACAACTAAAAGGCACCTCAGGTAAACAATGGAGATGGATGGATTGGATACTAGTATACAATTATGGACGGGCTGCCGAGTGCCGACACAGAGGTAGCCACAGCCGTGAACTACCGCACTGTACTGTGTCTGCTGCTAATATATAGACTGGTTGATAAAGAGATAGTATACTCGTAACTAGTATGTATGTATAAAGAAAGAAAAAAAAACCACGGTTAGGTGGTATATACAATTATGGACGGGCTGCCGAGTGCCGACACAGAGGTAGCCACAGCCGTGAACTACCGCACTGTACTGTGTCTGCTGCTAATATATAGACTAGTTGATAAAGAGATAGTATACTCGTAACTAGTATGTATGTATAAAGAAAGAAAAAAAAACCACGGTTAGGTGGTATATACAATTATGGACGGGCTGCCGAGTGCCGACACAGAGGTAGCCACAGCCGTGAACTACCGCACTGTACTGTGTCTGCTGCTAATATAGACTGGTTGATAAAGAGATAGTATACTCGTAACTAGTATGTATGTATAAAGAAAGAAAAAAAAACCACGGTTAGGTGGTATATACAATTATGGACGGGCTGCCGAGTGCCAACACAGAGGTAGCCACAGCCGTGAACTACCGCACTGTACTGTGTCTGCTGCTAATATAGACTGGTTGATAAAGAGATAGTATACTCGTAACTAGTATGACTATAAAGAAAGAAAAAAAAACCACGGTTAGGTGGTATATACAATTATGGACGGGCTGCCGAGTGCCGACACAGAGGTAGCCACAGCCGTGAACTACCGCACTGTACTGTGTCTGCTGCTAATATATAGACTGGTTGATAAAGAGATAGTATACTCGTAACTAGTATGTATGTATAAAGAAAGAAAAAAAAAACCACGGTTAGGTGGTATATACAATTATGGACGGGCTGCCGAGTGCCGACACAGAGGTAGCCACAGCCGTGAACTACCGCACTGTACTGTGTCTGCTGCTAATATAGACTGGTTGATAAAGAGATAGTATACTCGTAACTAGTATGTATGTATAAAGAAAGAAAAAAAAACCACGGTTAGGTGGTATATACAATTATGGACGGGCTGCCGAGTGCCGACACAGAGGTAGCCACAGCCGTGAACTACCGCACTGTACTGTGTCTGCTGCTAATATATAGACTGGTTGATAAAGAGATAGTATACTCGTAACTAGTATGTATGTATAAAGAAAGAAAAAAAAAACACGGTTAGGTGGTATATACAATTATGGACGGGCTGCCGAGTGCCGACACAGAGGTAGCCACAGCCGTGAACTACCGCACTGTACTGTGTCTGCTGCTAATATATAGACTGGTTGATAAAGAGATAGTATACTCGTAACTAGTATGTATGTATAAAGAAAGAAAAAAAAACCACGGTTAGGTGGTATATACAATTATGGACGGGCTGCCGAGTGCCGACACAGAGGTAGCCACAGCCGTGAACTACCGCACTGTACTGTGTCTGCTGCTAATATAGACTGGTTGATAAAGAGATAGTATACTCGTAACTAGTATGTATGTATAAAGAAAGAAAAAAAAACCACGGTTAGGTGGTATATACAATTATGGACGGGCTGCCGAGTGCCGACACAGAGGTAGCCACAGCCGTGAACTACCGCACTGTACTGTGTCTGCTGCTAATATAGACTGGTTGATAAAGAGATAGTATACTCGTAACTAGTATGACTATAAAGAAAGAAAAAAAAACCACGGTTAGGTGGTATATACAATTATGGACGGGCTGCCGAGTGCCGACACAGAGGTAGCCACAGCCGTGAACTACCGCACTGTACTGTGTCTGCTGCTAATATAGACTGGTTGATAAAGAGATAGTATACTACTAATATTATATATACTGTTGGTCAGGTCACTGGTCACTAGTCACACTGGCAGTGGCACTCCTGCAGCAAAAGTGTTCACTGTTTAATTTTAATATAATATTATGTACTCCTGGCTCCTGCTATAACCTATAACTGGCACTGCAGTGCTCCCCAGTCTCCCCCACAATTATAAGCTGTGTGAGCTGAGCACAGTCAGATATATATATACATTGATGCAGCACACTGGGCTGAGCAGTGCACACAGATATGGTATGTGACTGAGTCACTGTGTGTATCGTTTTTTTCAGGCAGAGAACGGATATATTAAATAAAACAAACAACTGCACTGTCTGGTGGTCACTGTGGTCGTCAGTCACTAAACTCTGCACTCTCTTCTACAGTATCACAGCCTCAGGTCAATCTCTCTCTCTCTCTCTCAACCCTAATCTAAATGGAGAGGACGCCAGCCACGTCCTCTCCCTATCAATCTCAATGCACGTGTGAAAATGGCGGCGACGCGCGGCTCCTTATATAGAATCCGAGTCTCGCGAGAATCCGACAGCGTCATGATGACGTTCGGGCGCGCTCGGGTTAACCGAGCAAGGCGGGAGGATCCGAGTCTGCTCGGACCCGTGAAAAAAACATGAAGTTCGTGCGGGTTCGGATTCAGAGAAACCGAACCCGCTCATCTCTAGTTTTTAAGAGTATCCACAAGTATTAACTATCCCCGAATTTATGTACAGGGGACCACAACAGATATTGCTACTAAACTATGCAGACATTATAACTTTAAACGTGTGGCTTCATGAGCATGTTTAAAGTTATATCACCTGCATGGTTAAAATACTGTAAGTAGCAGTTTAACCATGTCAGGATCCTGGGCCTGGCACCGACTTTCTTGTGTCTACAGAGTAATTGTAGACAAGCCATAACAAATTGCTTTAAATGGCTCATTCTGAAACCATTCAGTACCTTAATCTCCTTGAATACTTTGAAATAACCTAAAACGGCTGTGCACAGATTACCAGAGCCGGCCCTAACCAATATGATACCTTAGGCAAGATTTTGGATGGTGCCCCCTAGCACCACCACTTGTTCCGCTTCTGACCCTGCACCCCTTTCCCAGCACCATCACCCCTCACCCATAGCAGTCCTTATTTTGGTGTTCCTACCCCCTATATTTTAAATAGGAATAGAGCGCACATTCGGTGCACAGCCCAAAAAGGAGTGTGTTTTTGCTGGCAAGGGGCATGGCCACACAATAGTACCCCCAATTCAAATTACGCCACACAGTGCTGCAACTTTATTCATATTTTATCATGCGATAGTGTCCCTTATTCACGCTGCATTACACAGTAGTATCAATTTACCTTATAAACGTTACTCCTCACAGAAGTGCCCCTTATTCACATTACACCACACCATATTGTTCTTTATTCACATTACACCACGCAGTAGTGCCCTTTCTATACGTAACACCACACAGTAGAGCACCTTTATACACATAATGCCGCACATAAGTAATGCCTTTATACACATAATAGCGAACAGTAATGCCCCTAACACATATGACACATTAATATCCTTGTAAACATAATGCACCTTACACATTTTCTCTAACGTCCTAAGTGGATGCTGGGGACTCCGTAAGGACCATGGGGAATAGCGGCTCCGCAGGAGACTGGGCACATCTAAAGAAAGCTTTAGGACTATCTGGTGTGCACTGGCTCCTCCCCCTATGACCCTCCTCCAAGCCTCAGTTAGATCTCTGTGCCCGAACGAGAAGGGTGCACACTAGGGGCTCTCCTGAGCTTCTTAGTGAAAGTTTTAGTTTAGGTTTTTTATTTTCAGTGAGACCTGCTGGCAACAGGCTCACTGCATCGAGGGACTAAGGGGAGAAGAAGCGAACTCACCTGCGTGCAGAGTGGATTGGGGTTCTTAGGCTACTGGACATTAGCTCCAGAGGGACGATCACAGGCCCAGCTTGGATGGGTCCCAGAGCCGCGCCGCCGGCCCCCTTACAGAGCCAGAAGGCAGAAGAGGTCCGGAAAATCGGCGGCAGAAGACGTCCTGTCTTCAACAAGGTAGCGCACAGCACTGCAGCTGTGCGCCATTGCTCTCAGCACACTTCACACTCCGGTCACTGAGGGTGCAGGGCGCTGGGGGGGGCGCCCTGAGACGCAATAATAAACACCTTGGATGGCAAAAAATGCATCACATATAGCTCCTGGGCTATATGGATGCATTTAACCCCTGCCAAAATACATAAAAAAACGGGAGATAAGGCCGCCGATAAGGGGGCGGAGCCTATCTCCTCAGCACACTGGCGCCATTTTCCCTCACAGCTCCGTTGGAGGGAAGCTCCCTGGCTCTCCCCTGCAGTCACTACACTACAGAAAGGGTTAAAAAAGAGAGGGGGGCACAAATTAGGCGCAGTATTAACTATACAGCAGCTTTAAGGGGAAAAACACTTATATAAGGTTATCCCTGTATATATATAGCGCTCTGGTGTGTGCTGGCAAACTCTCCCTCTGTCTCCCCAAAGGGCTAGTGGGGTCCTGTCCTCTATCAGAGCATTCCCTGTGTGTGTGCTGTATGTCGGTACTTTTGTGTCGACATGTATGAGGAGAAAAATGATGTGGAGACGGAGCAGATTGCCTGTAATAGTGATGTCACCCCCTAGGGGGTCGACACCTGAGTGGATGAACTGTTTGAAGAAATTACGTGACAGTGTCAGCTCTGTATAAAAGACAGTGGTTGACATGAGACAGCCGGCTACTCAGCTTGTGCCTGTCCAGACGTCTCATAGGCCGTCAGGGGCTCTAAAGCGCCCGTTACCTCAGATGGCAGATATAGACGCCGACACGGATACTGACTCCAGTGTCGACGGTGAAGAGACAAATGTGACTTCCAGTAGGGCCACACGTTACATGATTGAGGCAATGAAAAATGTTTTTACACATTTCTGATAATACGAGTACCACCAAAAAGGGGTATTATGTTCGGTGAGGAAAAACTACCTGTAGTTTTCCTGAATCTGAGAAATTAAATGAGGTGTGTGATGATGCGTGGGTTTCCCCCGATAACAACTGATAATTTCTAAAATGTTATTGGCATTATATCCTTTCCCGCCAGAGGTTAGGGTGCGTTGGGAAACACCCCCTAGGGTGGATAAAGCGCTCACACGCTTGTAAGGGCTCTATCCTCTCCTGAGATGGCCGCCCTTAAGGATCCTGCTGATAGAAAGCAGGAGGGTATCCTAAAATGTATTTACACACATACTGGTGTTATACTGCGACCAGCAATCGCCTCAGCCTGGATGTGCAGTGCTGGGTTGGCGTGGTCGGATTCCCTGACTGAAAATATTGATACCCTAGATAGGGACAGTATATTTTTGCCTATAGAGCATTTGAAAGATGCATTTCTATATATGCGTGATGCACAGCGGAATATTTGCCGACTGGCATCAAGTCTAAGTGCGTTGTCCATTTCTACCAGTAGAGGGTTATGGACACGTCAGTGGTCAGGTGATGCGTATTCCAAACGGCATTTGGAAGTATTGCCTGATTAAGGGGAGGAGTTATTTGGGGTCGGTCTTTCAGACCTGGTGGCCACGGCAACAGTTGGGAAATCCACGTTTGTACCCCAGGTCGCCTCTCAACATGAGAAGACGCCGTATTATCAGGCGCAGTCTTTTCGTGGACAAGCGGGCAAAAGGTTCCTCATTTCTGCCCCGTGACAGAGGGAGAGGAAAAAGGCTGCAGAAATCAGCCAGTTCCCAGGAACAGAAACCCTCTCCCGCCTCTGCCAAGCCCTCAGTATACGCTGGGGCTTTACAAGCAGAATCAGGCACGGTGGGGGGCCCGTCTCAATGAATTTCAGCGCGCAGTGGGCTCACTCGCAAGTAGACCCCTGGATACTTCAGGTGATATCTCAGGGGTACAAATTAGAATTCGAGACGTCTCCCCCTCGCCGTTTCCTAAAGTCGGCTTTACCGATGTCTCCTTCTGACAAGGAGACAGTTTTGGAAGCCATTCACAAGCTGTATTCCCAGCAGGTGATATTCACGATACCCCTCCTGCAACAGGGAACGGGGTATTATTCCACACTGTTGTGGTACCGAAGCCGGACGGCTCGGTGAGACCGATTCTAAATCTAAAATCTTTGAACACTTACATACAGAGGTTCAAATTCAAGATTGAGTCACTCAGAGCAGTGATTGCGAACCTGGAAGAAGGGGACTACATGATGTCTCGGGACATCAAGGATGCTTACCTTCATGTCAAAATTTACCCTTCTCACCAAGGGTACCTCAGGTTTATGGTACAGAACTGTCACTATCAGTTCAGACGCTGCCGTATGGATGGTCCACGGCACCCCGGGTCTTTACCAAGGTAATGGCCGAAATGATGATATTCCTTCAAAGGAAGGGAATTTTAGTTATCCCTTACTTGGACAATTCCCTGATAAGGGTAAGATCCAGGGAACAGTTGGAGGTCGGTGTAGCACTATCTCAGGTAGTGTTGCTGCAGCACGGTTGGACTCTCAATATTCCAAAATCGCAGCTGGTTCCGACGACTTGTCTTCTGTTCCTAGGGATGATCCTGGACACAGTCCAGAAAAAGGTGTTTCTCCCGGAGGAGAAAGCCAGGGAGTTATCCGAGCTAGTCAGGAACCTCCTAAAACCGAGCCAAGTCTCAGTGCATCAATGCACAAGGGTTCTGGGTAAAAGGGTGGCTTCCTACGAAGCAATCCCATTCGGCAGATTCCACGCAAGAACTTTCCAGTGGGACCTGCTGGACAAATGGTCCGGGTCGCATCTTCAGATGCATCAGCGGATAACCCTGTCACCAAGGACAAGGGTGTCCCTCCTGTGGTGGTTGCAGAGTGCTCATCTTATAGAGGGCCGCAGATTCGGCATTCAGGACTGGGTCCTGGTAACCACGGATGCAAGCCTGCGAGGCTGGGGAGCAGTCACACAGGGAAGGAATATCCAGGACTTATGGTCAAGCCTGGAGACATCACTTCACATAAATATCCTGAAGCTAAAGGACATTTACAATGCTCTAAGCTTAGCAAGACCTCTGCTTCAAGGTCAGCCGGTGTTGATCCAGTCGGACAACATCACGGCAGTCACCCACGTAAACAGACAGGGTGGCACAAGAAGCAGGACAATGGCAGAAGCTGCAAGGATTCTTCGCTGGGCGGAAAATCATGTGATAGCACTGTCAGCAGTATTCATTCCGGGAGTGGACAACTGGGAAGCAGACTTCCTCAGCACGACCTCCACCCGGGAGAGTGGGGACTTCACCCAGAAGTCTTCCACATGATTATAAACCGTTGGGAAAAACTCGACAGGTATTGCGCCAGGTCCAGGGACCCTCAGGCAATAGCTGTAGACGCTCTGGTAACACCGTGGGTGTACCAGTCAGGGTATGTGTTCCCTCCTCTGCCTCTCAATCCCAAGGTACTGAGATTGATAAGATGGAGAGGAGTAAGCACTATATTCGTAGCTCCGGATTGGCCAAGAAGGATTTGGTAACCGGAACTTCAAGAGATGCTCACGGAGGATCCGTGGCCTCTACCTCTAAGAAGGGACCTGCTCCAGCAAGGACCCTGTCTGTCCCAAGACTTACCGCGGCTGCGTTTGACGGCATGGCGGTTGAACGCCGGATCCTGAAGGAAAAAAGGCATTCCAGATGAAGTCATCCCTATCCTGATCAAAGCCAGGAAGGATGTAACCGCAAAAACATTATCACCGCAATTGGCGAAAATATGTTGCGTGGTGCGAGGCCAGTAAGGCCCGACGGTGGAAATTCAACTGGGTCGATTCCTACATTTCCTGCAAACAAGAGTGTCTATGGGCCTGAAATTGGGGTCCATTAAGGTTCAAATTTCGGCCCTGTCAATTTTCTTCCAAAAAGAACTAGCTTCAGTCCCTGAAGTTCAGACGTTTGTAAAAGGGGTACTGCATATACAGCCTCCTTTTGTGCCTCCAGTGGCACTTTGGGATCTCAATGTAGTTTTGGGTTCCAAAAGTCACATTGGTTTGAACCACTTAAATCTGTGGAGTTAAAATATCTCACATGGAAAGTGGTCATGCTGTTGGCCCTGGCCTGGGCCAGGCGCGTGTCAAAATTGGCGGCTTTATCCTGAAAAAGCCCTTATCTGATGTTCCATTCGGACAGGGCGGAATTGAGGACTCGTCCTCAGTTTCTCCCTAAGGTGGTTTCAGCGTTTCACCTGAACCAACCTATTTGTGGTGCCTGCGGCTACTAGGGACTTGGAGGACTCCAAGTTGCTAGACGTTGTCAGGGCCCTGAAAATATATGTTTCCAGGAGGGCTGGAGTCAGGAAATCTGACTCGCTGTTTATCCTGTATGCACCCAACAAGCTGGGTGCTCCTGCTTCTAAGCAGACTATTGCTCGTTGGATTTGTAGTACAATTCAGCTTGCACATTCTGTGGCAGGCCTGCCACAGCCAAAAATCTGTAATGCCCACTCCACAAGGAAGGTGGGCTCATCTTGGGCGGCTGCCCGAGGGGTCTCGGCTTTACAACTTTGCCGAGCAGCTACTTGGTCAGGAGCAAATACGTTTGTAAAATTCTACAAAATTGATATCCTGGCTGAGGAGGACCTGGAGTTCTCTCATTTGGTGCTGCAGAGTCATCCGCACTCTCCCGCCCGTTTGGGAGCTTTGGTATAATCCCCATGGTCCTTACGGAGTCCCCAGCATCCACTTAGGACGTTAGAGAAAATAAGAATTTACTTACCGATAATTCTATTTCTCATAGTCCGTAGTGGATGCTGGGCGCCCATCCCAAGTGCGGATTGTCTGCAATACTTGTACATAGTTATTGTTACAAAAATCGGGTTATTATTGTTGTGAGCCATCTTTCAGAGGCTCCTCTGTTATCATGCTGTTAACTGGGTTCAGATCACAGGTTATACGGTGTGATTGGTGTGGCTGGTATGAGTCTTACCCGGGATTCAAAATCCTTCCTTATTGTGTACGCTCGTCCGGGCACAGTATCCTAACTGAGGCTTGGAGGAGGGTCATAGGGGGAGGAGCCAGTGCACACCAGATAGTCCTAAAGCTTTCTTTAGATGTGCCCAGTCTCCTGCGGAGCCGCTATTCCCCATGGTCCTTACGGAGTCCCCAGCATCCACTACGGACTATGAGAAATAGAATTATCGGTAAGTAAATTCTTATTATTCCAACCTTTATTAATGCGCTTATACACATAATGCCCCTTACACATATGCCGAACACTATTGCACAACAAACCTACCCACACACAGCACTCACACGGCCGCTAACACTGTGACCTCTGCCTCTGCTTGGATACAGATGTGTCCTGATACATCTTGCCTCAATGCGCCATGCAGCAGGAGATGCCTGGCGTGAGTCAACTGGCAGCTCTGCTAACGTTGGGAGCCTTTTTTGATGAAAATGCATCTTATTTGCATTGCTATATAGCTAGGATGCTCAAGCAGCTTCTGCTGATTAAAATTATATGCACGATGCCTATATATTGTGTGTGACCGTGGCTGTATCTGCAGACGAAATGCTACACACAGAATATAGGAATGCCGCATATAATTTTAATCAGCAGAAGCTGCTGGTGCCCTTAGGCATACCAAATGCCCTTGGCAATTGCCTAGTTTGCCTATGCCTATGGCCGGCTCTGCAGATTACCTCACAAATTGATGGACCTTACACTTTTTTGCTAGCAAAAGTGTGATTATATTGCTAAGTTTGTGTGTGTAAAATTGATAGAGAATTATAAAGATTAACCAGATAACTGACAATTTTCTCCCCACAAAAATGCTCACAAATTGTCATTCTTTTATTACTTATTAAAGTATAACTTTTTTAACTAATATAGTAAAAGATTTTAATATATATATATATATATATCCACCGTCATCAGGACATATACTGTGGACGGTGATATAAAATGCCACCGAAACATTGAAGTACCTGACGAATCTCTTCTTTATTACCTGAGTGCCGCCAACTACGCTTTGCTACATTTGGACTCCTGGCCGGGGAGTACTATCGGAGGGCACCGGAGCTGTTGCTGCTATAAGGAGTGCTGTCTAATGGACTGTGTGTGTATATATATATATATATATATATATATATATAGTGTTTTCCACCCTCCATCCCACCGTGTCCGTAGGTCCACATTATAAAAAATAGCTTCCCACCCCCCATTGGCAATAGACCCCCTCAGAGGTCTTAAATCCTAACAGTACTAACCCCACACCCCCTTAGTAGCAAAAGTTTTAAAAAAAATGCTTTATAAACCCTACACCTTGCACCCCCTACACTGTGACCAATGTATTTTTTTTTATTATGTTAGCCCCCAGCCCCTCTAGCATCATTTATGTTTTCTATTTTATTTTATATTCCCCATACCACAACCCCATTTGCTTTTGATTCCCCTCTGGAGGTCTACATCCCCCCCCCCCCCCCCGCCCTCCCCAACACACACACACACACACACACACACACACACACACACACACACACACACACACACACACATATCCAGTGATCAACCAAAATGTTCTGGGAAAGGTTCTAAATTCCCCTCCCTGCACTGTGTTTCCCAGAGCATGCGCTCACAAGAATGCTGACCCCACGGCATTCTGGGGCGTAATTCAGGAAGTGATGTTATGCTCTTCTTCCACAGCACATGGAGGATCTGCTGGAGAGAGAGGAAAAAAATATTTTCCTGTCACCACCACCTGCCAACCATGGCCCTTTTCTCTCCATCCTACCCTTCCAGCAATACCTCTCAGTCCTCTGAGTCCCAGCTGGACTTAAATTCAAAGGTCCCTTCTGTGTTGTCCTGCATGACATCAAATATGTGCTACCATGTAGGGCATCATGTGGGTGTCACCACTGACCAAGGGGCTTACTGAAGAGGCACCATTCAGGCAAAAGGCAGTGGAGACACAATTCACATATATAGTGCTGCTACAGGGCACCTGTTCCACTTCATGAAAGAGAGCCGCATGTCTGCGACCATCAACAGAGTCACAGGATCTGATTCCCTGTTCATTGCTGCTGGCAGAGTCGCTGCCTGGCAAACATCACAGTGCAGTCAGTGTAGAGGAGAAGAGGCAGACAGTAGCTTGCAGCTGCCAGATAGATGTAGAGGAAGCAGGCAGGTAGATCAGAAGTTGAGAGGCATCTGTCAGGTCACAGGTGACTACCAGGGCCGTTTCTTGGGGCAGGCAAGCAGTGCAACCGCACTGGGCGGCTGCCGCGGCACTAACTGTGGCTCCCTGCTTCCCTTTCCTATTTCTCCCCGAGTAACCTGCTTGGGGGGCGGAGTTTCACGGCATGACGCGGTTGCGTCGTCACGGCGCAACCCCGTCACTCCGCGAAACTCCCCCCCCGAGCGGAGTACAGAGGGGGATTCAAGTTAGGAAGAGGGAAAGGCCGGCACGAGGAGCGACTGGTGAGGCGGGTCGAAGAGCGGTTATCGCCTCTGTAAGTATTCTCTCTCTCTCTCAATGTGTAAAATGGGGACACCTGCCATAATGTGTGAAATGGGGACTCTTGCCTGCCGTAGTGTGGGGATTTAATGTATCAAGGGCATTGCGGTGTGTGGCATAATATGGTGCAGGGGGCATTACTGTGTGGGGCTTAATATGGTAGAATTTTTTTTTCCTGTGGTGGTCGTGATCTGTTGGAGCAGGGTCAAAAACTGGATTGTGAGGTAGTCTTTTCAGATGAGGCCATGCCCATTTAAATGAGGCCACACCCATTTAGATGAGGCCACGCCCCCTTGCCGAGCACGCGCAAGTTTTTTTTTTTTTCATCTAGGTGTGTGGGGTAGGGGGGCACATTTTTATGTCATGGGGGCGCATTTTTAAATCTCGCACTGGGAGCCAAATTGGCTAGAAACAGCCCTGGTGACTACATACTCAATAATTCCTTGCGCTGTCTAAGAGATTGATACTAGAAGAAGGGGGATTGATATGTGCTATTTTCAACATGCCTCTGTTGCGATCTGGGCAGTATATCTGGACAGAGTGTTGATTGCAATGATCTGAGGAATGTATCTGGATGGAGTGTTATGCAAGCCTAACAATCCTCAAGTCTCCTGCATACTTAAGCTTCACCTTAAGTCCACCCAGTTCTCAGATGCCTCCAGGTCTTAATGTGGACAAGGAAACTATTGGAGACTGGAGTAGACACCCACTTGGCACAGAGTGGATTAAAGCTGGATAGATGGGCACACACTAGACAAGGACTAGACTAAAGTGGACTGTCAGGCACTGATTAATACCAGAAGTATGAACACACAGTGGGATCAGGACTGGATAAGACACATATAAACTGGCACATAAATTACAAGGAATGCTATGAGCTCATAGTGGGGCAAATGTATTAACCTTGAGAAGGCATAAGGAGGGGTGATACACCAGTGATATGTGCAAGGTGATAAATGCACCAGCCAATCAGCTCCTAACTGTTAATGTACAAATTGGATCTGATTGGCTGGTTCGTTTATCACCTTTCACATATCACGGGTTTATCACTTCCTTATGCCTTCTCCAGGTTAATACATCTGCCCCAGTGTTTGCTACTGGCAACAGAAATGCATGACAATAGAATACAGACAGGGAAAGTAGAACAGGAAAAGAAGTATTAGAACTCGAGGGCATACATTGAGACTGGAGGGGGGGAGGTTCAGGGGAAATTTAAGGAAAAATTACTTCACAGAAAGGGTAGTGGATAAGTGGAATAGCCTCCCATCAGAGGTGGTAGAAGCTAAGACTGTAGGGCAATTTAAACATGCTTGGGACAGGCATATGAATATCCTTACAAAGAATTAAGGTTAAAAAAGGGTTGAGATTGCCTAAAGGATAAAATAAAAAAGGGGCAGACTAGATGGGCCAAGTGGTTCTTATCTGCCGTCAAATTCTATGTTTCTATGTTTCTATGTTTTAACAGACATACAAACAACACAGAATGCTCCAGGCTAGTGGATGTTACTCCTGGCAACTGCTGTACCAACACAAAGGAGCAGAGAAGACTGAGACAAGGAATTGTTCAGAGAACAGACTAATAAGACTATGACAATGTACACAGATAAACAGGCCAGAGAGAGACTGTAGTTGAATGGGACTGGGGTAATAGAGACACAGGTAGTGGTATAGCAGCTGTATGCAAATGAAATGATACTGGATAACATCAGAAAGACCAAGACACAGACAAGACAAAGAACAAGTATAGTGTGGAGAAATCCCAACTGCAGCTAAATCCAAGACAGACAGGAACCAGACAGGACTGGGTCTGACAAGGACACTTTAGCACAGGATCTCACAGGCTAGGAATATGAAACAGAGAGCCAAAGGCTTCCACAGCAAACAGGATCTATGACCAGCAGGGAGTAATGGGCAGAATGGGAATATAAAGAGATCACCAACCAATGACAAGGTTCAGTTCAGCCAGACCCCCTTTAATTACTAACTCAGTACAACTATGCTACTGCACATCACCCAGGCTCCTGACTTAACAAGAGCCACATGCTGAAGTCAGGTAACAAAGCACTCCCAAACAGGTGTGCTGCAACACACAGAAGCCAGTCTCCAGGTTGCTAGGAGACAGCCAGATCAGCAAGCAGAGATAAGCTGCTACTGTAACTCATAACAGCCTCCCAACTTTCTTAATATGAAAATAGGAATCGGAAAAGAGGGCGTGGGCTCACAACAAGGAATGTGACCTCTTGTAAATCACCTACCTGCAAGTCATCAAGCAGGGAGCATGCTCAGCACCAGGGGTGTATCTAGGGTGCCAGGCGCCCCAGGCAAAGTAAAGGACTTGTGCCCCCCCATCATTGAAATAGGGAAGGCGCGTGTGTCAAAAAAAGGGTGTGGCCACTCAATAGTACCCCAATTCAAATTTCTCTGACGTCCTAAGTGGATGCTGGGACTCCGTAAGGACCATGGGGATTAGCGGCTCCGCAGGAGACTGGGCACAACTAAAGAAAGATTTAGGACTACCTGGTGTGCACTGGCTCCTCCCACTAAGACCCTCCTCAAGACCTCAGTTAGATTCTTGTGCCCGGCTGAGCTGGATGCACACTAGGGGCTCTCCTGAGCTCCTAGAAAGAAAGTATATTTTAGTTTTTTTATTTTACAGTGAGATCTGCTGGCAACAGACTCACTGCAGCGAGGGACTAAGGGGAGAAGAAGCGAACCTACCTAACTGGTGGTAGCTTGGGCTTCTTAGGCTACTGGACACCATTAGCTCCAGAGGGATCGACCGCATGGAACCGGCCATTGATGTTCGGTCCCGGAGCCGCGCCGCCGGCCCCCTTACAGAGCCAGAAGCAAGAAGTGTTCCGGAAAATCGGCGGCAGAAGACTTCAGTCTTCACCAAGGTAGCGCACAGCACTGCAGCTGTGCACCATTGCTCCTCATGCACACCTCAAACTCCGGTCACTGATGGGTGCAGGGCGCTGGGGGGGGGGGGGGGGGGGCGCCCTGAGCAGCAATATAAACACCTTGCCTGGCAAAATCATCACAATATATAGCCCCAGAGGCTATATATGTGATAAATACTCCTGCCAGAATCCATAAAAAAGCGGGAGAAAAGTCTGCGAAAAAGGGGCGGAGCTATCTCCCTCAGCACACTGGCGACATTTTCTCTTCACAGTGCAGCTGGAAGACAGCTCCCCAGGCTCTCCCCTGTAGTTTTCAGGCTCAAAGGGTTAAAAAGAGAGGGGGGGGCACTAAATTTAGGCGCAATATTGTTTATACAAGCAGCTATTGGGGGAAAAATCACTCAGTTATAGTGTTAATCCCTGCATTATATAGCGCTCTGGTGTGTGCTGGCATACTCTCTCTCTGTCTCCCCAAAGGACTTTGTGGGGTCCTGTCCTCAGTCAGAGCATTCCCTGTGTGTGTGCTGTGTGTCGGTACGGCTGTGTCGACATGTGGGATGAGGAAGGTTACGTGGAGGTGGAGCAGAGGCCGATAAATGGGATGTCGCCCCCTGTGGGGCCGACACCAGAGTGGATGGATAGGTGGAAGGTATTAACCGACAATGTCAACTCCTTACATAGAAGGCTGGATGACGTAAAACAACTGTGGGACAGCCGGCTTCTCAGCCCGCGCCTGCCCAGGCGTCTCAAAGGCCATCAGGGGCTCAAAAAAGCGCCCGTTACCTCAGATGGCAGACACAGATGTCGACACGGAGTCTGACTCCAGTGTCGACGAGGTTGAGACATATACACAATCCACTAGGAACATCCGTTACATGATCTCGGCAATGAAAAATGTGTTACGTATTTCTGACATGAACCCAAGTACAGGTTGAGTATCCCTTATCCAAAATGCTTGGGACCAGAGGTATTTTGGATATGGGATTTTTCTGTATTTTGGAATAATTGCATACCATAATGAGATATCATGGTGATGGGACCTAAATCTAAGCACAGAATGCATTTATGTTACATATACACCTTATACACACAGCCTGAAGGTCATTTTGGGCAATATTTTTTATAACTTTGTGCATTAAACAAAGTGTGTCTACATTCACACAATTTATTTATGTTTCATATACACCTTATACACACAGCCTGAAGGTCATTTAATACAATATTTTTAATAACTTTGTGTATTAAACAAAGTTTGTGTACATTGAGCCATCAAAAAACAAAGGTTTCACTATCTCACTCTCACTCAAAAAAGTCCGTATTTCGGAATATTCCGTATTTCGGAATATTTGGATATGGGATACTCAACCTGTACCACATAAAAGGGGTTTTATTTTTGGGGAGAAAAAGCAGCCTGTGTTTTGTTCCCCCATCAGATGAATGAATGAAGTGTGTAAAGTAGCGTGGGTTCCCCCGATAAGAAACTGGTAATTTCTAAAAAGTTACTGATGGCGTACCCTTTCCCGCCAGAGGATAGGTCACGTTGGGAGATATCCCTGAGGGTGGATAAGGCGCTCACACGTTTGTCAAAAAAGGTGGCACTGCCGTCTTAGGATACGGCCACCTTGAAGGAGCCTGCTGATAAAAAGCAGGAGGCTATCCTGAAGTCTGTATATACACACTCAGGTTATATACTGAGACCTGCAATTGCCTCAGCATAAATAGTGCTGCTGCAGCGTGGTCTGATACCCAGTCAGATAATATTAATACTCTAAGACAGGGATAATAGTTTGCTAACATAGAGCATATTAAAGACGTCGTCTTAGATATAAAGGATGCACAGAGGGATATTTGCCGGCTGGCATCCAGAATTAATGCAATGTCCATTCTGCCAGGAGGGTATTAGAAACCCGGCAGTGGACAGGTGATGCTGCCTATAAAAGGCACATGGAGATTCTGCCTTATAAGGGTGAGGAATTGTTTGGGGATGGTCTCTGGGACCTCGTATCCACAGCAACAGCTGGGAAGAAAATTTTTTACCTCAGGTTTCCTCACAGCCTAAGAAAGCACTGTATTTTCAGGTACAGTCCTTTCGGCTTCAGAAAAGCAAGCGGGTCAAAGGCGCTTCCTTTCTGCACAGAGACAAGGGAAGAAGGAAAAAGCTGCACCAGCAGCCAGTTCCCAGGATCAAAAATCTTCCCCCGCTTCCTCTGAGTCCACCGCATGACGTTGGGGCTCCACAGGTGGAGACAGGTGCGGTAGGGGCGCGTCTCGGGAACTTCAGGGACCAGTGGGCTTGCCCACAGGTGGATCCCTAGGTTCTGCAAATAGTATCACAGGGATACAAGCTGGAGTTCGAGGCGACTCCCCCTCGCCGTTACCTCACATCAGCCTTGCCTGCTGCCCTCGGAGAAAGGTAGCACTGGCGGCAATTCACAAGCTGTACTTCCAGCAGGTGAAATCAAGGTACCCCTCCTTCAACAAGGCCGGGGTTACTATTCCAAAATGTTGTGGTACCGAAACCAGACGGTTCGGTGAGACCCATTCTAAAATTGAAAGCCTTGAACACTTATATACGAAGGTTCAAGTTCAAAATGGAATCGCTCAGGGCGATTATTGCAAGCCTGGAGAATTTCATGGTATCACTGGACATCAAGGATGCTTACCTTCATGTCCCTATTTACCCTCTTCACCAGGAGTACCTCAAAATTGTGGTACAGGATTGTCATTACCAATTCCAGACGTTGCCATTGGTCTGTCCCCGGCACCGAGGTATTTACCAAGGTAATGGCCGAAATAATTATCCCGTACTTGGACGATCTCCTTATAAAGGCGAGGTCCAGGGAGCAGTTGTTCGGCGGAGTAGCACTATCTCGGGAAGTGCTACAACAGCACGGCTGGATTCTGAATATTCCAAAGTCGCAGCTGGTTCCTACGACGCGTCTACTGTTCCTGGGTATGGTTCTGGACACAGAACAGGATAAAAAGGGTTTCTCCAGGAGGAGAAGTCCAAGGAGTTGTCGTCTCTAGACAGAGACCTCCTAATACGTATACAGGTGTCGGTGCATCAATGCACGCGAGCCCTGGGAAGGATGGTAGCTTCTTACGAAGAAATTCCATTCGCCAGGTCCCATGCAAGGATTTTCCAGTGGGATCTGTTGGACAAGTAGTCCGGGTCGCATCTTCAGATGCATCGGCGGATAACCCTGTCTCCAAGGGCCAGGGTGTCGCTGTTGTGGTGGCTGCAGAGTGCTCATCTTCTAGGGGGCCGCAGATTCGGCATACAGGACTGGGTCCTGGTGACCACGGATGCCAGCCTTCGAGGCTGGGGGGCAGTCACACAGGGAAGAAACTTCCAAGGCTATGGAAAAGTCAGGAGACTTCCCTACACATAAATATTCTGGAACTAAGGGCCATTTACAATGCCCTAAGTCAGGCTAGATCCCTGCTTCAACACCGGCCGGTGCTGATCCAGTCAGACAACATCACGGCGGTCGCTCATGTAAACCGACAGGGCGGCACAAGAAGCAGGATGGCGATGGCAGAAGCCACAAGGATTCTCAGATGGGCGGAAAATCATGTGTTAGCACTGTCAGCAGTGTTCATTCCCGGAGTGGACAACTGAGAAGCAGACTTTCTCAGAAGACACGACCTCCACCCGGGAGAGTGGGGACTTCATCCAGAAGTTTTCCAAATGATTGTACACCATTGGGAAAGGCCACAGGTGGACATGATGGCGTCCCGCCTCAACAAAAAGCTACAAAGATATTGCGCCAGGTCAAGGGACCCTCAGGCGATAGCTGTGGACGCTCTGGTAACACCGTGGGTGTACCAGTCGGTGTATGTGTTCCCTTCTCTGCCTCTCTTACCCAGGGTAATGAGAATAATAAGAAGGAGAGGAGTAAGAACTATACTCATTGTTCCGGGTTGGCCAAGAAGAGCTTGGTAACCAGAACTCCAAGAAATGATCTCAGAGGACCCATGGCCTCTGCCGCTCAGACAGGACCTGCTGCAGCAAGGGGCCTGTCTGTTCCAAGACGTACCGCGGCTGCGTTTGACGGCATGGCGGTTGAACGCCGGATCCTGAAGGAAAAGGGCATTCCGGAGGAAGTTATCCCTACGCTATTTAAAGCTAGGAAAGAAGTGAACGCAAACCATTATCACCGCATATGGTGGAAATATGTTGCGTGCTGTGAGGCCAGGAAGGCCCCAAAGGAGTAATTTCAGCTAGGTCGATTTCTGCACTTCCTACAGTCAGAGGTGACTATGGGCCTAAAATTGGGTTCCATGAAGGTCCAGATTTCGGCTCTATCGATTTTCCTCCAAAATAGAACTGGCTTCACTGCCTGAAGTTCTGACTTTTGTTAAGGGAGTGCTGCATAGTCAGCCCCCGTTTGTGCCTCAAGTGGCACCATGGGATCTCAACGTGGTGTTGGATTTCCTGAAGTCGCATTGGGTTGAGCCACTTAAATCCGTGGAGCTACAATACCTCACGTGGAAAGTGGTCATGCTGTGGGCCGTGGCGTCGGCAGGCGTGTATCAGAATTGGCGGCTTTGTCATACAAAAGCCCTTATCTGTATTTTATATGGATAAGGCGGAATTGAGGACTCGTTCCCAATTCCTTCCTAAGGTGGTATCAGTTTTTCATGTGAACCAACCTATTGTGGTGCCTGCGGCTACTTGGGACTTGGAGGATTCCAAGTTACTGGACGTAGTCAGGGCCCTGAAATGTATATGTTTCCAGGACGGCTGAAGTCAGGAAAACTGACTCGCTATTTATCCTGTATGCACCCAACAAGCTGGGTGCTCCTGCTTCTAAGCAGACTATTGCTCGCTGGATCTGTAGCACGATTCAACTTGCACATGCTGCGGCTGGACTGCCGCACCCTAAATCTGTAAAAGCCCATTCCACGAGGAAAGTGGGCTCTTCTTTTGCGGCTGCCCGAGGGGTCTCGGCTTTACAACTTTGCCGAGCTGTTACTTGGTCGGGTTCAAACATTTTTGCAACAGTCTACAAGTTTGATACCCTGGCTGAGGAGGACCTAGAGTTTGCTCATTCGGTGCTGCAGAGTCATCCGCACTCTCCCGCCCGTTTGGGAGCTTTGGTATAATCCCCATGGTCCTTACGGAGTCCCAGCATCCACTTAGGACGTCAGAGAAAATAAGATTTTACTCACCGGTAAATCTATTTCACGTAGTCCGTAGTGGATGCTGGGCGCCCATCCCAAGTGCGGATTGTCTGCAATACTTGTTTATAGTTATTGCTTAACTAAAGGGTTGTTGTTGAGCCATCTGTTGAGAGGCTCAGTTATATTTCATACTGTTAACTGGGTATAGTATCACGAGTTATACGGTGTGATTGGTGTGGCTGGTATGAGTCTTACCCGGGATTCAAAATCCTTCCTATTTGTGTCAGCTCTTCCGGGCACAGTATCCTAACTGAGGTCTGGAGGAGGGTCTTAGTGGGAGGAGCCAGTGCACACCAGGTAGTCCTAAAGCTTTCTTTAGTTGTGCCCAGTCTCCTGCGGAGCCGCTAATCCCCATGGTCCTTACGGAGTCCCAGCATCCACTACGGACTACGAGAAATAGATTTACCGGTGAGTAAAATCTTATTTACACCACACAGTAGTGTCGCTTACTCACATTACACAGCACAGTAATGTCCATTATTCAGGTTATTCTACACAGTCATGCCCCTTATACACATTATGCCACACACTAGTGCATATCTATATATATATATATATTATATAACAATCCAATGACTGCTGGCACCCTTATGCTTTTTTCATCTGCTCTGGTGCCCCGACCAGTGATACATATCCTTTTAAAAAAGCAACTGGCACTCAGGAGACTGCTGTGAATGTTAAATGTATTGCCCCAGTATCAATGTTTTGGGGGTATAAGCCCCGTCGTCAGGACCATATTCCTGTTTATAAAATATATATCCACACTATTCCCCAGCACGTCAGGATCCCCTCAGGGTAACATGCTCAAGTGCTCCCCTACCGGGTATGTGTCCCCAAATATGCAGGCAGGAGAGGACAGGCGGCACTTGAAAACTCCAAAATAGTGAAGGAAGGGGAGAACATCCCCGAAACCTAAATTAATGAAAGCACCCTGTTGGGACGTTATTGTGGATTCTGGTGCCACCAATTAATTCAACTTACTCAGGTGCCATCTGGATGAATGGAAATACCTCTGGATTTGTAGCACAAGCAGCGGCACTCAGAGATTCAATACAAGCACGTAAGTGGTACAACCGTGTGATTTATTCCATCCTGTGAGCCACAGGATGGAATAAATCACACGGTTGTACCACTTACGTGCTTGTATTGAATCTCTGAGTGCCGCTGCTTGTGCTACAAATTCAGAGGTATATATATATATATATATATATATATATATATATATAAAAATATATGTGTAAATATGTGTGTATATATATATATATATATATATATATATATGCATACATATATATGTACTGTATATAAACACATATACACAAACACACACACACACACACATATATATCAGTCATCAGATTTAACTACAATTTGATCACGTTATTCATCTTGTGGTCTTTGAGGAGTCATGCTTTCTGTTGATATCCCCTGATGAAGTCCTAACAAGGACGAAATGCGTCGGGATCTGAACTCTATAGCAAGGACACTAAAACCTTGATGTTATTCTGCTAGAGGTTATACATGTCCAATGAATTGCTTTTAATAAATTATTATGAATTTTTTATGGTTGTTGGTTGTATATTAATTGACAATCAGTCATTTTTATTTTAAAAAGTCTGTTGTGCGCACTTGGAATTCTGTTGTTTATATATATATATATATATATATATATATACTGTATATGGGAGGGGAGGAGAAACGGATTCAGCTGCTACCTACTGGCCGTGGGTTGCACCACTTGGCGGTGCACCTCTTCTGCTGGCGACCCTGGCCAGTACCATCCTGGCCAATAGGTAGATACGCCCCAGCTCAGCACTTAGGGAGATGCTGGGCGTGCCCCTGTCTCTCTTTCCAGTTAATAGACACCGCAAGCATGTGTACACCATCTGTTCACTGCTTGCTCTGCTAAGCAGAAGAGTGGGTAGGAGGGGACTTTTTAAAACCCCTCCCCTCCTCCTCTGCTGGACACCATGGGCCATGAATAGTATGTAAGGACACCGACCAAAATCAGGATGGTTGGGAGGTATACTTGAATTTGTAACAAATGCCAATATAGCTCCTGATAATGGGATCACTGTGTGGAGAACTGTCATTTAAGTCACATTAAGCAATTAATAGAATATGTGAATAAGTCACCTCAAGATACATTGGGGGATATTAAATTGTTTGAAAAGTCAGTTGGGTGTCTGTCTCATCCTGTCTAATAGATAGGAAAAACACACCCAACCGACTTTTCAAACAATTGAATTCCACCCATTATGTTAATAATGGGCATATTTATCAATTATCAGGTTTTACACCTAACAATTATCATTTCTTATCACCTTTATTGCAGCAATAAGAAATTAACATTTGCCTAGATGTATTAATATACACAATGCAGGGACAGGGTCTCCGAAAGACGCCCATCCCTGCGATGTGTTAGGAATGAAGTGATTGCATTAGCAGTTGCTTCATTGCTCTTTTAGGACCCCAGCAGCATCACTGCGCATGTGTGGTCTACTGACCACGCATGTGTGGTGTCCATTGTCGGGGGAACCGCTCCCACTAAGTTTTGAGGAATGTAGCCCAAAGGCTACAGTGGCTAAAGCCATGTAATTCTGACAGCCTATGGGGCTGCAGCTGCTTTTAGAAATGAAGGGATAGCGGCAGATATACAGCTATCTGCTGCAGTTCTTTCTTTTTGCATTGGGGTAATACTGTACTTAATATATGCAGATATACCCCAAAACACCCGTTTTCAGTGGCTATGCCACAAATATCGAATGATAAATAGTATATTAACATTTTTGTTTTTTGCATTGTGTTTATCAAGTGTCCGGTGACCATTTCTATTCTCACTTGCCCAAGGTCCAAGCATTAATAATAGGATTTTAATTACCTACCGGTAAATCCTTTTCTCGTAGTCCATAGAGGAATTATGACATAATGCTCTTGCAAGTAACATGTTGTAAACTGTATACTATACACAGATGTTGGCTTAAGCTAGAAAAAAAACATGTTGTTCTGGTGATTACAGTAAGAAGTTGCTGTTAAGTTTTGTTTTAAGTCCCTGAAGGTTACAGTCTCACAAGGAGGTTGATTTGGTACACTTTTGTTTGTCTGCTCTTCATTTAGGTTTAGTCTTGTGATAGTACACCGTACTTCATTTTGAGAAAAATGAAAACACAGTTATTTGTGTCCTATTTTTACACTTCAAATTTTACAACCCTAACAGACAGTGATTCCCCAGATGGGATGCGTTTATGTGACCGGCGATCAGGAGACTGCCGGTCACAATACCAACGCCAAAATCCCAGCATCTAAAAATCCCTCCGGTCGGCATGCCGACCAACCAAGATATTTCTCACTCGTGGGTGTTCACGACACCCACAGAGTGGGTACAGAACCTGTGGCGAGCACAGCAAACCACCCAGCCCGCTGTGAGTCTGTGACGCTACGCCCGCTGCGTGTCAACAGCTGGGATCTTAGCATCGGTATTGTGACCGGTGGTCTCCTATAGAGTGGGAATAGAACCTGTGGCGAGCGCATCGAGCCACCGAGCCCACAAGGGGACTCATTGCACTCGCCCCCCTGACGTTTTTTTGCAGCCGGGATCCCAGCAATCAGCATCCCAACGCCGGGATCCCATACCCAACCCAGAGAGACATTACTTTGTAACATATATATCTGATATATTTTTATTAATAGAATAAATTTGTCTACATCAGATTTGCAACAGTGTATAATATACTGTATGTTACATTGTTTATTATGCTCTGTGAGCGACATCGCCTGGTGTGTTGCTCTACCAGTCTGGGCCACCCAACATGGGCATACACACTGTGCAATATCGCCGGAGCATGCAGCTTTGGACGATGAGTCCAAATTGAGCTGCATGCACGTCCTAGACTGAGGGTCATTAAACCATTACACACGGTTGAGATACGTTATTGTGACCACCTCCTACATTGACGTTGGCAGCGCATAGCCCATGAAGTGTGTCACGTGTCGTGCGCTGGCCTGGTGGGTATATAAGGTGTGCAATAGGCAGTCTGCACACACATCACTCGTTGCTGTCATGGGTAAAAGGGCATATTTATCTGAGTTGCAAAAAGTGATGATTATTGGCTTTTGGGCCAAGGGTGGCAGTATTTCTGAAAAATCGCAGTTTGTGAACTGTGCGCGTGCTGCTGTTGGGAAGGTGTGCTGTGACTGGACAAATGGCACCAATGTGAATAACCGACATGGAAACTGCGGAGTACCACATGCCATTGATGTGAGAAGTGGATGTTGTTTACGAAGATGCGTGAGGGCCGATCGATATGCTACAGTGGAGCAGCTCCCCATCAAAATGTACCTGGGTCTACCAGACGTATGTCTAAAATGACAGTTCAGGCTGTCTAGCTGCTGTCCGTGATGAACATGGCGGCAGGGCTGTAACTAGCTGTGTGCTAAGTGTGCCTTGCACACAGCGCAGGTCACCTGGGGGTGGAACCAGCCGCTGCTGTGATTTCTAAATGGCCTGCTCCTTCATTGCAGTCCATAGCTCTGGGCACATTCTCATAGCGCCGGCATACTTGTAATATGGAAGGCGAGACCCTCGCCCCATGCCAGCTGGACTCTGTCATCGTATCCCCATAGCCGTTCCTGCCGCCTCTCCCATTGCGCTGCCTGCAGTGCCGGATAAGAAGCAGCGGTGGCAAGAGAAGAGGTGCACAGATGGAAGCGGGTGCGTGTCCTACAGTGCGGGTAAGCAGTGGCTGTGCTGGTCCGACAGTGTGGGTAAGCATCGGTGAGGTCTTTGTCCTGCAGTGTGGGTAAGCAGTGTGTGTGTGTGTGTGTGTGTGTTACCCCAAACAAGGACCAGGTGCATAATGAGCAATTTTTGTGATGTACAGTAAGTGTCGCATGCTGTGAAGATGTTGACAGAAAGAAGACGGTTATTAAGAACCTGGACCTTGTCTACTTTGCCTTAGTGTATTTCCACATTATGTTCTTTTTAATACCCAGCTCCCAGATGCATTGCAGCTAACAAGGTGTTCAGCTGTTATATAAGTGGAAAAGAGGAGAGGAGGCTCATTAAATGAGAACCTCAAATGTTTACCTCTAAAAATCCTACCTCTTGGACATAATGTTAAAATGCTATATGAAGAACACTTCACAATTTCTGAGTTAAGTGGTCAATGAAGGTTGTACTAGCAACAAGGATTAATGAGAGTAGTACTCTGAACAAAATTGTTAAATAATTTTATGTAAAGCACAATTTCTACATTTTGTTTATGAGCACCCTTTAATAAGTGTGATACCTGCCGTAATGTGTAAAAGGCGGACTCTACCTGCCGTAATGTGTAAAAGGAGACTCTATCTGCCGTAAAGTGTAAAAGGGGGAATCTACCTGCCGTAATGTGTAAAAAGGGGACTCTACCTGATGTAATGTGTAAAAGGGGGACTCTACCTGCCGTAATGTGTAAAAAGGGGACTCTACCTGATGTAATGTGTAAAATGGGCTCTACCTGATGTAATGTATAAACTGGCCTCTACCTGGTGTAGTGGTGCTACTGTGTGGCATAATTTGAATAATGGAGACTATTGTGCACTGTAATATGAATTGGTATTACTTTGCGGCCAGACCCCTTCCCCGTGAAGCCACGCTACGGCGCGCACAGGCCCTATTTTAAATAATGGGGGGGGGGGGGGCACCGATGCAGTTTCTTGCACACAGCGCTAAAATGTCTAGTTACGGTACTGCATGGCGGTTACTCTGACTATTAGCTGGTGGTCATAATAATGTGACTGAACAATTACTAAACAATTAGTCATTTTTTAATACAAATTATTGGTCGGTATTGTATGTTTCTTTAAGTGAGGAATATCTTGGTTCCTTCACTATAAGTAATAATTTTTCTCACTATTATTTTAACATTTTGAAATAAAAGTTAAACATTTTTTTAATAACCTCACAAAACACCTTACATCAATAAAAGAAATATACATATGTTCCCCTAATAAGAGTTTTCTCTCTTTTTTTACGTCTTGCAAAAATCACTTGTCTCACTTTTAAAAATACTTGCAATACTTGCAATTGTTACATAAGCTCCATAGTGATGTTTAATGAAAGACATTTTACTAAGCACAAAGAATTGAAAGAAAATCTCAGAAACATTGGCAGAAGAATCTTTGTTTAATTTCCATGACCTCTGTTTACTTTTTAATTAAACCTTAATGATTGTTTACACAAAACTGTGTTAGAGCCAAAGTTTTGCAAAGTACTGCAGTGATTTTATTTCTCTGCTTCACTGCTGGAGAAGAGGCCTCATTCACACATTGGGGGACATTTCAGCTCAGGGCCACGTAACAGGAAAACCAAAAACAAAGTTGAAAGCAGAAGTTACAATAAATATATTGATTGAAATTAAAAAAAAAAAAAAAAACGACATCATGTTGGCAAACCTGACTGGACACTGAGAGCAAATAGACTAAAGAGATTTTATTGACATTAGTACTTTGTAGGTCCACCATGTGCAGTGATTATTGCAGAGGCAGGTCCACCATGTACAATGATTATTGTAGACACCCTTCTTGGCAAACTGTCCACAAGTTCCTGGACAACAGCTGGCGGTATGCTTTGTCATTCTGCCTTAAGTACAGTGACCAACTGCGACATTGAAGGAGGCTGATTCAGCCTAGAACAGACCTGTTGCTCCAGTTCATACCTGAGGTTCTCAATAGGGTTAACATCTGGAATCTGAGCTGGCCAGTCCATCCGGGTTAGCAAATTCTCTGTATATCACATTTCTGACGCCATGTCCCTGCAATGCCACATTGCAGCCCCCCACGACCCCGCTAGTGCCTCTGCCTGTGTTTGCATCAATGCGATACAATCGCATCTCCTAGGCCTCGCACGTGCAGAAGGGGTCCTTGCATGTGCGCATTGGTCAGAAATTCAGGAATATGCTATCGCATCACACCAGTGATCCAAACTGAATAAGGCCTCAGCACACTGCATTGTCCCCATTCTTTTAGTTATTCCATCTCTGCAGAACAGCAACTCTGCCATCCAGTGATGCTGCCATGGCTACACTGTATGTTATAGCTCTTGTGCTGCCCATGTCAGGCCACTTCTACAAAATGTTACAGGGCCACTTTTAGTTCCCAATCCGCCCCTGGTATCAGACACAACTCCAGCAAAAGACACTAGGAAGGCAGTAATTGCGTACAATCAGGCCCTATGAGGAGGGATCCCACATCCCTAAACAGACCACACCCCCATTAGGGCTGCTTCCATAAATTCCCGGGCTGGTTTTCCATTCCAATCTGCCCCTACTTACCATCCGCCATAGTTCCACTGTCCAGGTTATTGTGCTCTTTTCACCACCTAAGCGCTGGACTGCATTCTTCTTTGTGAAGAGAGGTTTATGAGCAGCTGCTCACCCATAATATCCAAGTGCATGGACCTCCCTACGAAGTGTTCTTGTGGAAACTGGCACATTAGTGGCCATTGAAAACTTGTGTGCTTGGTATGCATGAGACGACCCCTGTTCTTTTGCAGCTCCCCAGTTAGCACTCTCCGGTCCCTGGGTTGCAGTTTGGGGGTTTTCCAGGGCAAGATGATTCCTAAGATTTGGGAAGAAAAAAGGAAGAACCTGTTTTGTTGACGCACTAAAGAAAGATTTATAATAAAATAAAACCTTTAATATGATACATTTAGGTGCCAGAAAGTATCCATATGAATAAACAGGACACAGAAGCAGTTACAACTGAGACACTGGGCGGGATGTACTATCAATGATCGCAGGTCATAGCAATGATGCTAATCGCATATGTATTAACATATGCAATTAGTATCTCAAAGCGATGTCAGGGGTGTGCTGCGATCAGTGATGGTCCGCAGGAGAGGGTTTAAGGTGGCTTCCCTCACCTCCCAACGTGACGTGCAGGGAGTCCCTGTGATCCTCCTTCTTCCCCCTGCAGCCGGAAGGAGACAAGGTTATGCTATGGGGGAGAAGGAGGAAAGGGGCCGGTGGGAGGGAGGTCGTCGTGGGCGACGCAGGTCGGTGGCGGTGGTAAGAAGCCCATAGGCTTCTATAGGGGCGGTGGGGTCTTAGTACATACGAAAATGCGGTAAAACCCCAGAAAACGGGTTTTACCGCATTTACCCTTTAGTACATCCAGCCCACTGTGTCTAAATACAATGTTGCAAATCCTGTGAATAGTTTCATGAATAAGTTAGCAGTGATAAAATCAATGTTAACAACACATAGCATTGTAACATTTACTTTCAGGACATTCTCAATTTGGAGATATAGTCCTTTTGTTATGAACTATATGATGATATAAATAGTGACAGCTGCCTAACGAACATCTTTCATGTAAGGAAAATAAAAAGGATATATTTCAGATAAAAAATACATGAATAAAACCCTCCCAGAAATGATATATTATTTGCCCTATGGCTTAATAAACCACGCAATCTTACCAAAGATACAAAATAGTGCTATGGTTTAAATACAATACATCACGGTGAGCCCAATACCAGCAATTAACATAGTGTATATACTAATGGTGGACTTGACTGATCACGTGGAAATATTACTGATTGAACTTGGTGCCTAATGATAGAATATAGGCACAAATCCACCTTAATACACTTCATTGATATTCATTTCTAGATATATTTATTTTGTTTTCAAAAGTGGAAATTAGCAGAGATAAGTGAAGAATCAAGGAGCATTCATCTGTATGTTGGTTGCTTTATATTACAATTGTGGTTACTATACCCTTAACAGCAACATATCCAAGTCAAATAGATAAAGACCAATTAGAACTATTTTGTACATATTGGTTGCTTTACATTTAAATTGGGACTGCTACATCCCCTAAAAGCAACCCTACTTACATTCTAAGCCAAATAAATAAGGATTATTCCTTTAATGGCATTAATAGTGAGTTTGAAGCATCTTGACGTACTAAAATCTTTGGATATTACAGCTGGGTTTGGAACTATAGATATAGTGTACATTCAGTAATAATACATAAAGGCACTGATATTCCCAATAACCTTTAATTGGAGAATAAATTATATGTATTCATACCCAGTGTCGGACTGGGGCATGAAGGGCCCACCGGGGGGAATGCAGTGATAGGGGCTCATACTTAGGGGTGTGGCCAGCCTACAAAGGGGTTGTGGCCAGCCTCCACAGAGGATTGAAATACACAGTTGTCTTGTGTAGTGTAATGCAACATATCTACCATGTATAATACAAGTTCACAGTCTGTAACCTGATCCCTAGAGGAAAGAGTGGGCCCCCAGACAGTGGGGCCTACCGGTGGTTTCCCCTGTACCCCTGTGGGCCAGTCCGACCCTGTTCATACCCATCTATACTCATAGCCTCTATACTATGGAAATTATCCCATGAGGTATTTTTGATGAGTAGGTGGTGAAAGTGTGTCAAGATAGTGTGGAGACTGACCAACTGGATAGTAGATACCAATACATTAAAGAGTACATCAGTCCTTGATAACATCTCATAATAGCAAAGTGACTGAATGGTGGAGATAGTTTGATAATTATAACAACTGATTAATGTTATACATCAATAATCATACGTGGACATGTTTTTTAATTTCTTATTCACATTCTTTATTTTTTCTTACACTCACATATCTGTTAATGTCTGTGATTTTAACTCTTATGTATCACTGCAGTTTGGGATAGTTTACTATACCCTATTTTAGATTGTATCATATTAAAGGTTATATTTTATGATACATCTTTCTTTAGTGCGTCAACCATACAGGTTCTTCCTTTTATCTTCCCAAATCTTAGTTGTATATATACTGTAGTTGACAGCACCCCCTGAAAAGATGGAATATTACCTATGATATAGAGATGGGTCCAATTTGTGGCTGTGTGGAAACAAATTACATACACCCACAATATCAATATATATTGAGTGTGCAGATATTAAATCTCCTCAAGATGCATTCCTGCAATGACTATTCTTCTTCCAGGCATCAATGACAAAAGACACAGTGGATTTAAGAACCTTCCTAACATCTGCAAAGCTTCTCAAACTCATATTTCTTTACTCATTCTGGCAAGCCTTTTTGTTAGCAAATAATCGAATCAGTGCCCTAACAAACATGTGTCTGCTGCAGAAGTACACCATTTCATTTCACTGTCCCATCACTTTTGACTACATAGTATGTTTTACAGTTGACACAAGCAGTACTGCACACAGCAAGCTGGACAGCAATCAACATTGGCCCTCATTCCGAGTTGAACGCTGTTTTTTTTTCACACGTAAGCAGCGTTCGCATGCTAGCGAATGCATCGCGCAATTGCAAATACACATCCAACGTGCACTAGTGCACACAAATGTGTAGCAATGTAAAAAAATAGGTGGATTCAAATACAATGTGCTTGGGAGTGGGTGGTTCAGATTGAGTGGTGGATGAAGATTGAGAGGGGAGGTCAGGTTGAGTGGTGGAGGAAGATTGAGAGGTAGAGAGTGGTTGAAAGGGTGTCTGAGATTATTAGGGGGAGGGTGGTTGAGAGGGGGGGTCAAAATGATGGGGGCAAGAAGATTGAGAGTGGTGGGCATATTGATGGGGGAGGAAGATTGAGAGTGGAGGCCAGATTGAGTGGGGGAGGCAGATTGAGAGGTGGGTTCAGATTGAGTGGTGGATGAAGATTGAGAGGGGAGGTCAGGTTGAGTGGTGGAGGATTGGTGAAGTTCCTCTCCTGAGACCTACCTTTGTGCTGTGCCTAAAGAGATAAAAACATACAAATATGTAATTATGTTTTGATAAAAATAATCTTTTGTTAAATGATTTTACAAATAAAAAAAAAATTATGTTTGTGTTTATTCTCATATGGTACCATTGTGGTATTTGTATGTTAACAATTATATTGTGGTTTTTATACATTTGTAACCTTTTTATTTATTATAATATAAAACAGTTTTTTAGGAACAATAATTTGCTTTTATAAATTCCACAGGCATACAGCAATGTACTGGTCCACAGGAGTACGCAGGAGTTCTCCGGTGGACCACTGTGCCTTGGCCTACCACCTGCACCTCTAGGGATCCTGCTCCAGCTTGTGCACTTTAATTATACATAAGACATATGTAAACTTAGACTATGCAGGACTATGGCCATTTTTATGGCACATTATCATGCTTGCATTAGTAATGTTTACTGTATATATTTATGAAGGACCACGGTCCATGCACTCTAAACTTGTATGTCAAACCAAAGTGGTGTCTGTCTACAGCCTCTCTGGAGACTGGCCAGACCCCTACACATGGGCCCCTACACTGCATTCCAACAATTATTTTGTAACATTATTTGTTTTAGTTGTCATTTGTATGCACAGCTCACTATTAAATTGTATTTATTTCCTGTGTTACCGTGAAGTCAAAACCAGTTGTATTAGGTTTTGTAAGTATAGGGTTTTGAACATACTACATTTCTAGCCATACTTTTATTAGTGAATTATGCAGAACCAGAGAAATAATTCCCCTTTTTCAAAAAAATGTTCCTTAGGAACCCATTCAAAATTACATCATTCTCCTTGGCTGCAGGAGATCACCCATTATTACTCATTATTTTATATCTACTGGAAATCACTAAAGTTGTGCCAGACAGATCCCTGGTACTTGGTTACATTGCAAAGACAACATAGCTTATCTATCTAGAGTACATCATACTGTACCTTATGATGCATGATGGTAGTGTCAGCTTGATGTGGGCTGTGTTTAACTTCAAGTTGGGACAGATGATCCATTCATAGGGCATAATGTGTCGCTCCAGTGATATTGTGATACTGTAGCTATAAAAATCCATATAAGCGAAGCTCTTCATTTTTTGTTTTGTTGTTGTAGGTTTTATGGTGGATTTATGGTGGATTATTCACTATCCCCACTACAAATTACAGTAGCTGCTGTCTTATTATATTACATATTTATGAATTTTTTAAATATTGTAATCTAATTGAATTTTTTAATAGTGCCTGGGTTCTTTTCTTTGTGTGACAAAACCTACTTGGCTTGCCAGAAAACTGAACAGGAAGTATATCTTCCAACATGAAAATGATCCAAAGCACACACTACGTCAACCAAACAAAGGCTTAAGAAAATGAAGTTCAAAGTCTTAGAATGGGGTGCAGTTTGGATGCCTCCAGTCACTATATCATCAGTGTCTCTGTAGACAGTAGAAAGCCGGTCCTGGGATCCCGTCATGCTTAAAATGCTACTTAAAGCATTTTGACCATATGGACAACATAACATTAAGAGGCATTTTTATCAATAAAAATTAGCAAAAGATACACCAAAAACACACGTTTTCAAGAGTATCCACAAGTATTAACTATCCCCGAATTTATGTACAGGGGACCACAACAGATATTGCTACTAAACTATGCAGACATTATAACTTTAAACGTGTGGCTTCATGAGCATGTTTAAAGTTATATCACCTGCATGGTTAAAATACTGTAAGTAGCAGTTTAACCATGTCAGGATCCTGGGCCTGGCACCGACTTTCTTGTGTCTACAGAGTAATTGTAGACAAGCCATAACAAATTGCTTTAAATGGCTCATTCTGAAACCATTCAGTACCTTAATCTCCTTGAATACTTTGAAATAACCTAAAAGGGCTGTGCACAGATTACCTCACAAATTGATGGACCTTACACTTTTTTGCTAGCAAAAGTGTGATAATATTGCTAAGTTTGTGTGTGTAAAATTGATAGAATTGTAAAGATTAACCAGTTAACTGACAATTTTCTCCCCACAAAAATGCTCAGAAATTGTCATTCTTTTATTACTTATTAAAGTATAACTTTTTTAACTAATATATTAAAACATTTTACTATATATATATATATATATATATCCACCATCATCAGGACATATACGGTGGACGGTGATATAAAATGCCACCGAAACGTTGAAGTACCTGACAAATCTCTTCTTTATTACCTGAGTCTGTCGACTACACTTTGCTACATTTGGACTCCTGGCCGGGGAGTACTATTGGAGGGCACCGGGGCTGTTGCTGCTACAAGGGAGTGCTGCCTAATGGACTGTATATATATATATATATATATATAGTGTTTTCCACCCTCCATCCCCCCATGTCCATAGGTCCACATTATAAAAAATAGCTTCCCACCCCCATTGGCAATAGACCCCCTCAGAGGTCTTAAATTCTAACAGTACTAACCCCACACCCCCTTAGTAGCAAAAGTTTAAAAAAAAATGCTTTATAAACCCTACACCTTGCACCCCCTACACTGTGACCAATGTATTTTTTTTTTATTATGTTAGCCCCCCGCCCCTCTAGCATAATTTATGTTTTTTATTTTATTTTATATTCCCCATACCACAACCCCATTTGCTTTTGATTCCCCTCTGGAGGTCTACACCCCCCCCCCCCCTCAACACACTCACACACACACACACACACACACACACACACACACAGTAATCAACCAAAATGTTCTGGGATAGGAACTAAGTTCCACTCCCTGCACTGTGTTTCCCAGAGCATGCGCTCACAAGAATGCTGACCCCACGGCATTCTGGGGCGCAATTCAGGAAGTGATGTTATGCTATTTATAGAGAAGAGAAACTCCATACTGACATAACCACTCCCCCTAAACGTTCCACTTATGGGAAAAACGGCTGTTACAAGTGTCCTAAGTGTGAAACATGCAAATTTCTTCTTACTGGCTCCAGCTTTAAACATCCACACAAGACTTTTGAATATAAAATTAGGCACCACTTGTCTTGTGACTCTCGGTTCGTAGTATATTTGCTCATCTGTCCATCTAAACTACACTATGTAGGAATGACTACACGCAAGTTTAAGGAGCGAATGGCTCTGCATCGCTCTGCCATTAAAGCTGCTGTGAATGGCAAGCCTAATGATCAGCCTGTTGCAACGCATTTCAGAGATCACCATCATCCTATTTCAAGTCTGACATATATGATTATTGACCAAATACCTCCATCTAATAGGGGAGGGGACCGCACCAAGGCTCTATTACGGAGGGAAGCCTCATGGATATTCCGTTTGAACACTGTGGCACCGAATGGCCTGAACGAACGGATTATGTGGAACTCTTTGGTATAAACTAATAGAGGGGTGTTGTCATACTGTAATAGCATGTTTAGTTTTGCTGTAATATGGCCAGACATTCCATATCTCTTGCATGCACTTAGGAGTGTTCTTGTGATTGGACTATTCATTCATTTACGAGAATGATTTCTCTTAATTTTTCCGTGCCTAATGCTTCCTTGTCAAATATGTTTTAGTCTGGTCTCACAGTTTTGTTTAGCTTTATGGTATTCCTTTTATTTATTTGTTTGATTTATTTTTGATTTGTTTTCTTTTACACTGGGTGGACTGATGATGTGTTACTACTTCTAACCTGTGTCTTTTTCAGATCGCGCCGTGCACGGGGAGACGCACCAGAGTGTTGCTTAGCAACCGCAAGATGCATCAGAGTGTTGCCTAGCAACCACTGGGATCCGTGGGTCTGACGTCGTTAACATGCGACACGCCCCTTCCGTCCCGCTGGCGGCGCCCCGGCTCTGCTCTGGCGCGGTTTGAGAAGTGACGAGGGGGAGTCTAGGACACATCAGGGATATAAGGTAAGATCTCTGTATATGATTGTGTGTATGATTTTTTCCTGACGACGGGACTTTGGGTCCCGAAACGTTGAAATAAACCTATGCTATTTGAAAAATCCTGCAGTGCCGCATAGTACTCTCTCTGTGTTAGGGTCTCCTGCCCTGTGCTGCCACGTCGTCATGGCAACCGGGAGACAAGTGCTAGTGGAGTAACCTGAGCGCAGCTGATACTCCGGTTCGGGTCTTTTGCTGTGCAGTGGTTATAGGCTCTGTGCACGGCAGGGGATCCGGTGCTGGTTTTTGTGCTCACAGTCTGTGAGGTCTGAGTGGGGCGTGGACAGCACCTGCTTTATAAGGCCTCTTTTCAGGGTAAGCAGATGCTGCTGAATCTTTGTTGGTTAGTCAGTTCATGAAAGTTAGCCAGTACTGTGTAGCTTTGTATTTGTTTGTTGCTTACTGCAAATAGGCCTGGGGATTTGGTATTACACTCTGCCAATCCAGACCTAGCAGTAAGACTGGAGTCAGTCGTTTAGCTTGCTGGGGTTCTGTTACTACTCTGTGAACTTAGCAAGTTTGCGGCTGTATTCTAAGACTTGCCTGTCTAATCCTGTCTCACTGTGCTAGGTGTCAGGGGTCAGTTTAGTGGCAGTAAGCTAAAACCTGTGCACTGCAAGTGAGAAATAGGATTGTGGAGACTCTCCTTGTGTCTATCATTCCATCTCTGACCAAGGAGTTTACTTCCACACCCGTTGGTAACCCTTTAGGGTTTTGCTGTTGCCCTTAGCAACAGCATTTCGGGTTCTCTACGTATTAAAACACAACATCTTGCTTTTTCCATCTGTGCAGTTCTAATACAAGGGAGATACCCAGTTCCTTAGCCTCTGGGCTTCTCTGTTCACTTTGTGTGTATTTTGTTACCCTATTACCTTCTGTGTACGTTTTGTCATATTCCCCAGTTTGTCTGTGAGTCCATTTGTTTTGCATAACAGTTCAAACACCAGTACATTCCTGCAGACACTGGAGTGCATAACAGTTCTGACACCAGTACTTTCCTGCAGGCACTGGTGTGCATAACACTCTGCCAGGAGAGTTCCAGGTTGACTATTGATTTTCACGAAGGCACGCAGGTACTGCACATATAATTGTGAAGAGTGCCGATCCAGCTGCATACCTACCTATATATATATATATATATCCACCATCATCAGGACATATACGGTGGACGGTGATATAAAATGCCACCGAAACGTTGAAGTACCTGACAAATCTCTTCTTTATTACCTGAGTGCTGTCGACTACACTTTGCTACATTTGGACTCCTGGCCGGGGAGTACTATTGGAGGGCACCGGGGCTGTTGCTGCTATAAGGGAGTGCTGCCTAATGGACTGTATATATATATATATATATATATATATATATATACATATAGTGTTTTCCACCCTCCATCCCCCCATGTCCATAGGTCCACATTATAAAAAATAGCTTCCCACCCCCATTGGCAATAGACCCCCTCAGAGGTCTTAATTTCTAACAGTACTAACCCCACACCCCCTTAGTAGCAAAAGTTTAAAAAAAATGCTTTATAAACCCTACACCTTGCACCCCCTACACTGTGACCAATGTATTTTTTTCTTTTATTATGTTAGCCCCCCGCCCCTCTAGCATAATTTATGTTTTTTATTTTATTTTATATTCCCCATACCACAACCCCATTTGCTTTTGATTCCCCTCTGTAGGTCTACACCCCCCCCCCCTCAACACACACACACACACACACACACACACACACACACAGTAATCAACCAAAATGTTCTGGGAAAGGAACTAAGTTCCCCTCCCTGCACTGTGTTTCCCAGAGCATGCGCTCACAAGAATGCTGACCCCACGGCATTCTGGGGCGCAATTCAGGAAGTGATGTTATGCTATTTATAGAGAAGAGAAACTCTTCTCCAATCCACCTCTTCTTCCACAGCACATGGAGGATCTGCTGGAGAGAGAGGAAAAAAATATTTTCCTTTCACCACCACCTGCCAACCATGGCCCTTTTCTCTCCATCCTACCCTTCCAGCAATACCTCTCAGTCCTCTGAGTCCCAGCTGGACTTAAATTCAAAGGTCCCTTCTGTGTTGTCCTGCATGACATCAAATATGTGCTGCCATGTAGGGCATCATGTGGGTGTCACCACTGACCAAGGGGCGTACTGAAGAGGCACCATTCAGGCAAAAGGCAGTGGAGACACAATTCACATATATAGTGCTGCTACAGGGCACCTGTTCCACTTCATGAAAGAGAGCTGCATGTCTGCGACCATCAACAGAGTCACAGGATCTGATTCCCTGTTCATTGCTGCTAGCAGAGTCGCTGCCTGGCAAACATCACAGTGCAGTCAGTGTAGAGGAGAAGAGGCAGACAGTAGCTTGCAGCTGCCAGATAGATGTAGAGGAAGCAGGCAGTTAGATCAGAAGTTGAGAGGCATCTGTCAGGTCACAGGTGACTACATACTCAATAATTCCTTGCGCTGTCTAAGAGATTGATACTAGAAGAAGGGGGATTGATATGTGCTATTTTCAACATGCCTCTGTTGCGATCTGGGGAGTATATCTGGACAGAGTGTTGATTGTAATGATCTGAGGAATGTATCTGGATGGAGTGTTATGCAAGCCCAACAATCCTCAAGTCTCCTGCATACTTAAGCTTCACCTTAAGTCCACCCAGTACTCAGATGCCTCCAGGTCTTAATGTGGACATGGAAACTATTCGAGACTGGAGTAGACACCCACTTGGCACAGAGTGGATTAAAGCTGGATAGATGGGCACACACTAGACAAGGACTAGACTAAAGTGGACTGTCAGGCACTGATGAATACCAAAAGTATGAACACACAGTGGGATCAGGACTGGATAAGACACATATTAACTGGCACATAAATTACAAGGAATGCTATGAGCTCATTATGGGGCAGATGTATTAACCTGGAGAAGGCATAAGGAGGGCTGATACACCAGTGATATGTGCAAGGTGATAAATGCCCCAGCCAATCAGCTTCTAACTGTTAATGTACATATTGGATCTGATTGGCTGGTTCGTTTATCACCTTTCACATATCACGGGTTTATCACTTCCTTATGCCTTCTCCAGGTTAATACATCTGCCCCAGTGTTTGCTTCTGGCAACAGAAATGCATGACAATAGAATACAGACAGGGAAAGTAGAACAGACATACAAACAACACAGAATGCTCCAGGCCAGTGGATGTTACTCCTGGCAACTGCTGTACCAACACAAAGGAGCAGAGAAGACTGAGACAAGGAATTGTTCAGAGAACAGACTAATAAGACTATGACAATGTACACAGATAAACAGGCCAGAGAGAGACTGTAGTTGAATGGGACTGGGGTAATAGAGACACAGGTAGTGGTATAGCAGCTGTATTCAAATGAAATGATACTGGATAACATCAGAAAGACCAAGATACAGACAAGACAAAGAACAAGTATAGTGTGGAGAAATCCCAACTGCAGCTAAATCCAAGACAGACAGGAACCAGACAGGACTGGGTCTGACAAGGACACTTTAGCACAGGATCTCACAGGATAGGAATATGAAACAGAGAGCCAAAGGCTTCCACAGCAAACAGGATCTATGACCAGCAGGGAGTAATGGGAAGAATGGGAATATAAAGAGATCACCAACCAATGACAAGGTTCAGTTCAGCCAGACCCCCTTTAATTACTAACTCAGTACAACTATGCTACAGCACATCACCCAGGCTCCTGACTTAACAAGAGCCACATGCTGAAGTCAGGTAACAAAGCACTCCCAAACAGGTGTGCTGCAACACACAGAAGCCAGTCTCCAGGTTGCTAGGAGACAGCCAGATCAGCAAGCAGAGATAAGCTGCTACTGTAACTCATAACAGCCTCCCAACTTTCTTAATATGAAAATAGGAATCGGAAAAGAGGGCGTGGGCTCACAACAGGGAATGTGACCTCTTGTAAATCACCTACCTGCAAGTCATCAAGCAGGGAGCATGCTCAGCACCAGGGGTGTATCTAGGGTGCCAGGCGCCCCAGGCAAAGTAAAGGACTTGTGCCCCCCCCATCATTGAAATAGGGAAGGCGCGTGTGTCAAAAAAAGGGTGTGGCCGCTCAATAGTACCCCAATTCAAATTACACCCCACAGTAGTGTCGCTTACTCACATTACACGGCACAGTAATGTCCATTATTCAGGTTATGCTACACAGTCATGCCCCTTATACACATTATGCCACACACTAGTGCATATCTATATATATATATTACAGTATATAACAATCCAATGACTGCTGGCACCCTTATGCTTTTTTCATCTGCTCTGGTGCCCAGAACCAGTGATACATATCCTTCTAAAAAAGCGACTGGCACTCAGGAGACTGCTGAGAATGTTAAATGTATTGCCCCAATATCAATGTTCTGGGGGTATAAGCCACGTCGTCAGGACCATATACCTGTTTATAAAATATATATCCACACTATTCCCCAGCATTTCAGGATCCCCTCAGGGTAACATGCTCAAGTGCTCCCCTACCGGGTGTGTGTCCCCAAATATGCAGGCAGGAGAGGACAGGCTACCAAACAAAAATGCAAAGAGAAATGTAACTTGCGCCCCTGTAGCGACTTTGTACAAAAACCCTTTAGGAACACCACTCCTAATACCACATTTACAACAACAAATTTAGGGTAGTCCACAAGCGCTACTAGATACTCCTAAATCGAAGTTCTTGGGAAGCTTTTTCCAGATATTTTTCTCCTTCTTAGAGGTAAAGATAACACCATTAATGCTCAGTCAGTCACAACCTTCTTATAGATCGCACCTTTGAACTGACCTCCTCTTAACGGGGGATGTTCATCAAAAGGTTTCTTTTACACACTAATTTTTTAGCCCTGGGTGGTAAGGTTTTTCCACATTTTTCTCTAAACAATGAACTGTGATTTTTGGAGTAATTTCCAGATCCTTTTTTTGGAGATATTACATCACTCCCTGTGTATTTCTGAGGGATGTATGGTGGGATAAACTCTTGGCCACTGTTGTGAGGGCTATTTTTTAATATATGTATTTTTAAAGGATCATTTTTATGGAGTATATGTTTTATGTCCTGTTGGAAATACATTTTTGACATTTTTTGATGAACTTTGGATATCCATTTTATACATGGTATGAGGATTATTTGCTGTCCCAAAAAGAATCCAGGAGCCATACGGAGAAAGAAACCTTTCAAGGCACATAGGGCCTTATTTTAAGGTGAGCGTTGTGTTTATGGGAGGGGGTCTTCTCCAATGATATGTGTGCAAGGTGTCATATAAAGAGAAAAACCAAGTAAAGGAAAGAAACCTTTCAAGGCACATAGGGCACGTGTATGAGGTAAGCGTCCTATTCTGAGGGAGAGTGAGATTATAAGGATCAGATGTACCAATGGTTGTGTAAAAGAAACCTTTTGATGTACATCCCACGTTAAGAGGTGGTCAGTTCAAAGGTGCGATCTATAAGAAGCACTTAGGGAGATGCTGGGCGTGCCCCTGTCTCTCTTTCCAGTTAATAGACACCGCAAGCATGTGTACACCATCTGTTCACTACTTGCTCTGCTAAGCAGAAGAGTGGGTAGGAGGACCCACTCCCCTCCCCTCCTCCTCTGCTGGACACCATGGGCCATGAATAGTATGTAAGGACACCGCCCAAAATCAGGATGGTTGGGAGGTATACTTGAATTTGTAACAAATGCCAATGTAGCTCCTGATAATGGGATCACTGTGTGGAGAACTGTCATTTAAGTCACATTAAGCAATTAATAGAATATGTGAATAAGTCACCTCAAGATACATTGGGGGATATTAAATTGTTTGAAAAGTCAGTTGGGTGTCTGTCTCATCCTGTCTAATAGATAGGAAAAACACACCCAACCGACTTTTCAAACACTTGAATTCCACCCATTATGTTAATAATGGGCATATTTATCAGTTATCAGGTTTTTTTACACCTAACAATTATTATTTCTTATCACCCTTATTGCAGCAATAAGAAATTAACATTTGCCTAGATGTACTAATATACACAATGCAGGGACAGGGTCTCCGAAAGACGCCCATCCCTGCGATGTGTTAGGAATGAAGTGATTGCATTAGCAGTTGCTTCATTGCTCTTTTAGGACCCCAGCAGCATCACTGCGCATGTGTGGTCTACTGACCACGCATGTGTGGTGTCCATTGTTGGGGAAACCTCTCCCACTAAGTTTTGAGGAATATAGCCCAAAGGCTACAGTGGCTAAAGCGATGTAATTCTGACAGCCTATGGGGCTGCAGCTGCTTTTAGAAATGAAGGGATAGCGGCAGATATACAGCTATCTGCTGCAGTTCTTTCTTTTTGCATTGGGGTAATACTGTACTTAATATATGCAGATATACCCCAAAACACCCGTTTTCAGTGGCTATGCCACAAATATCGAATGATAAATAGTATATTAACATTTTTGTTTTTTGCATTGTGTTTATCAAGTGTCCGGTGACCATTTCTATTCTCACTTGCCCAAGGTCCAAGCATTCATAATAGGATTTTAATTACCTACCGGTAAATCCTTTTCTCGTAGTCCATAGAGGAATTATGACATAATGCTCTTGCAAGTAACATGTTGTAAACTGTATACTATACACAGATGTTGGCTTAAGCTAGAAAAAAACATGTTGTTCTGGTGATTACAGTAAGAAGTTGCTGTTAAGTTTTGTTTTAAGTCCCTGAAGGTTACAGTCTCACAATGAGGTTGATTTGGTACACTTTTGTTTGTCTGCACTTCATTTAGGTTTAGTCTTGTGATAGTACACCGTACTTCATTTTGAGAAAAATGAAAACACAGTTTTCTCTAACGTCCTAGTGGATGCTGGGAACTCCGTAAGGACCATGGGGAATAGCGGGCTCCGAAGGAGGCAGGGCACTCTAGAAAGATTTATGACTACCTGGTGTGCACTGGCTCCTCCCACTATGACCCTCCTCCAAGCCTCAGTTAGATTTCGTGCCCGGCCGAGGTTGGATGCACACTAGGGGCTCTCCTGAGCCCTTAGAAAGAAAGTATAGTTTTAGGTTTTTTATTTTCAGTGAGACCTGCTGGCAACAGGCTCACTGCAGCGAGGGACTAAGGGGAGAAGAAGCGAACTCGCCTGCTTGCAGCCGGATTGGGCTTCTTAGGCTACTGGACACCATTAGCTCCAGAGGGATCGACCGCAGGCCCAGTCCTTGGTGTTCGGTCCCAGAGCCGCGCCGCCGTCCCCCTTACAGAGCCAGAAGCAAGAAGAGGTCCGGAAAAACGGCGGCAGAAGACATCAGTCTTCACCAAGGTAGCGCACAGCACTGCAGCTGTGCGCCATTGCTCCTCATGCACACTTCACACTCCGGTCACTGAGGGTGCAGGGCACTGGGGGGGGGGGGCGCCCTGAGCTGCAATAAAAACACCTTGGCTGGCAAAAATACCACAATATATAGCCCCAGAGGCTATATATGTGGAAAATACCCCTGCCAGAATCCAGAAAAAAGCGGGAGAATAGGCCGCGGAAAAGGGGCGGAGCTATCTCCCTCAGACACACTGGCGCCATTTCTCCTTCACAGATCCGCTGGAAGGAAGCTCCCTGGCTCTCCCCTGCAGTCTACACTACAGAACAGGGTAAAAACAGAGAGGGGGGGGCACTAAATTTGGGCGCAATATATATATATAATATAAAAAGCAGCTATAGGGGACATAACTCAGTTAGTCCCTGCATTATATAGCGCTCTGGTGTGTGCTGGCATACTCTCACTCTGTCCCCCCAAAGGGCTTTTGTGGGTCCTGTCCTCATTCGGAGCATTCCTTGTGTGTGTGCGGTGTGTCGGTACGGCTGTGTCGACATGTTTGATGAGGATAATGATGTGGAGGCAGAGCAGATGCCTTTAGAAGGGATGTCACCCCCTGCGGGGCAGACACCTGAGTGGATGGGCTTATGGAAAGTAATGAGTGCACGTATAGACTCCTTATATAAAAAAATCGACGACATGCCAAATGTGGGACAGCCGACTTCTCAGCTCGTGCCTGCCCAGGCGTCGCATGGGTCGTCAGGGGCTCTAAAACGCCCGCTACCTCAAGCAGAACCAGATGTCGACACTGATACTGACACCAGTGTCGACGATGATGAGTCAAACCTGATGCCCACTAAGGCCATTCACTGCATGATTGAGGCAATGAAAGAGGTGTTAAACATTTCTGATATAACTACAGGTACCACTAAAAAGGGTATTATGTTTGGAGAGAAAAAACTACCCGTAGTTTTTCCCCCATCAGATGAATTAAATGAAGTGTGTGAAGAAGCGTGGGCTTTCCCTGATAAAAAATTGGTAATTCCTAAGAAGGTACTAATGGCGTTCCCTTTCCCGCCAGAGGATAGGTCACGTTGGGAAACACCCCCTAGAGTGGATAAAGCGCTCACACGTTTGTCTAAAAAGGTGGCACTACCGTCTCCGGATACGGCCGCCCTCAAGGAACCTGCTGATAGAAAGCAGGAGGCGATCCTGAAGTCTGTATATACACACACAGGCATTATACTTAGGCCAGCTATTGCGTCAGCTTGGATGTGCAGTGCTGCCGCTGCGTGGTCAGATAAACTGTCAGAAAATATTGACACATTAGACAGAGACACGATCCTGTTAACCATAGACCATATAAAAGACTCAGTCTTATATATGAGAGATGCACAGAGGGAAATCTGCCGACTGGCATCTAAAGTAAGTGCATTGTCCATTTCTGCTAGGAGAGGCTTATGGACTCGCCAGTGGACAGGAGATGCAGATTCAAAAAAGCACATGGAAGTGTTACCATATAAGGGTGAGGAATTATTTGGGGATGGTCTCTCGGACCTAGTTTCCACAGCAACGTCTGGGAAGTCAGCATTTTTACCCCTTGTCCCCTCACAGCCTAAGAAGGCGCCGTTTTATCAGGTTCAGTCCTTTCGGACCCAGAAAAACAGGCGTGGAAAAGGCGGGTCTTTTCTGTCCAGAGGCAGAGGTAGGGGAAAAAGGCTGCAACAAACTGCAGGTTCCCAGGAGCAAAAGTCCTCCCCCGCTTCTTCTTCCAAGTCCGCCGCATGACGGTGGGGCTCCACAGGCGGAGCCAGGTACGGTGGGGGGTCGCCTCAAAAATTTCAGCGATCAGTGGGTTCGCTCACAGGTGGATCCCTGGATCCTGCAAATAGTATCTCAGGGGTACAAGCTGGAATTCGAGGCGCCCCCACCCCACCGGTTCCTAAAATCTGCCTTGCCGATTGCTCCCTCAGACAGGGAGGCGGTGCTAGCGGCAATTCACAAGCTGTATTCCCAGCAGGTGATAATCAAGGTACCCCTACTTCAACAAGGCCGGGGTTATTATTCCACACTATTTGTGGTACCGAAACCGGACGGTTCGGTGAGACCCATTCTAAATTTGAAATCCTTGAACACATACGTAAAGAAATTCAAGTTCAAGATGGAATCGCTCAGGGCGGTTATTGCAAGCCTGGACGAGGGGGATTACATGGTATCCCTGGACATCAAAGATGCTTACTTGCATGTCCCCATTTACCATCCTCACCAGGAGTACCTCAGATTTGTGGTACAGGATTGCCATTACCAATTTCAGACGCTGCCGTTTGGACTGTCCACGGCACCGAGGGTATTTACCAAGGTTATGGCGGAAATGATGATACTCCTTCGAAGAAAGGGAGTTTTAATTATCCCGTACTTGGACGATCTCCTAATAAAAGCGAGGTCCAAGGAACAGTTGTTGGTGGGAGTAGCACTATCTCAGGAAGTGCTGCACCAGCACGGCTGGATTCTGAATATCCCAAAGTCACAGCTGGTTCCGACGACACGGCTACTGTTCCTGGGTATGATTCTGGATACAGTCCAGAGAAAAGTGTTTCTCCCGGAGGAGAAAGCCAGGGAGTTGTCATCTCTAGTCAGAGACCTCCTGAAACCAAAACAGGTATCAGTGCATCGCTGCACGCGGGTCCTGGGAAAGATGGTGGCTTCTTACGAAGCAATTCCCTTCGGCAGGTTCCATGCCAGAATCTTTCAGTGGGACCTGTTGGACCAGTGGTCCGGATCGCATCTTCAGATGCATCGCTTAATAACCCTGTCTCCAAGAACCAGGGTGTCTCTACTGTGGTGGCTGCAGAGGGCCCATCTTCTAGAGGGCCGCAGGTTCGGCATACAGGACTGGGTCCTGGTGACCACGGATGCCAGCCTTCGAGGCTGGGGGGCAGTCACACAGGGAAGAAACTTCCAAGGACTATGGTCGAGTCAGGAGACTTCCCTTCACATAAATATTCTGGAACTAAGGGCCATCTACAATTCCCTAAGTCAAGCAAAATCCCTGCTCCTACACCAGCCGGTGCTGATCCAGTCAGACAACATCACGGCAGTCGCCCATGTAAATCGACAGGGCGGCACAAGAAGCAGGATGGCGATGGCAGAAGCCACAAGAATTCTCCGATGGGCGGAGAATCATGTACTAGCACTGTCAGCAGTGTTCATTACGGGAGTGGACAACTGGGAAGCAGACTTCCTCAGCAGACACGACCTCCACCCGGGAGAGTGGGGACTTCACCCAGAAGTCTTCCAGATGCTGGTAAACCGTTGGGAAAAACCACAGGTGGACATGATGGCGTCCCGTCTCAACAAAAAGTTAAAAAGATATTGCGCCAGGTCAAGGGACCCTCAGGCGATAGCTGTGGACGCTCTAGTAACACCGTGGGTGTACCAGTCGGTTTATGTGTTTCCTCCTCTGCCTCTCATTCCAAAGGTATTGAGAATAATAAGAAAGCGAGGAGTAAACACAATTCTCGTGGTTCCGGATGGGCCAAGACGAGCGTGGTACCCGGAACTTCAAGAGATGCTCTCAGAGGACCCGTGGCCTCTACCGCTCAGACAGGACCTGATACAACAGGGGCCCTGTCTGTTCCAAGACTTACCGCGGCTGCGTTTGACGGCATGGCGGTTGAACACCGGATCCTAAAGGAAAAGGGTATTCCGGAAAAAGTCATTCCTACGCTTATTAAGGGCCAGGAAAGATGTTACGGCAACGCATTATCACCGCATATGGCGAAAATATGTTGCATGGTGCGAGGCCAATAAGGCCCCAACAGAGGAATTTCAACTAGGTCGATTTCTGCATTTCCTGCAAGCAGGAGTGGATATGGGCCTAAAACTAGGCTCCATTAAAGTACAGATCTCGGCTCTGTCGATTTTCTTTCAAAAAGAACTAGCTTCAGTACCTGAAGTTCAGACTTTTGTAAAAGGAGTGCTGCATATTCAGCCCCCGTTTGTGCCTCCAGTGGCACCTTGGGATCTCAACGTGATGTTGAGTTTCTTAAAATCACATTGGTTTGAGCCACTTAAAACCGTGGATCTGAAATATCTCACGTGGAAAGTGGTCATGTTATTAGCCTTGGCTTCAGCCAGGCGAGGGTCAGAATTGGCGGCTTTATCATGTAAAAGCCCTTATCTGATTTTTCATATGGATAGGGCAGAGTTGAGGACTCGTCCCCAATTTCTCCCTAAGGTGGTGTCAGCGTTTCACCTGAACCAGCCTATTGTGGTGCCGGCGGCTACTAGTGAATTGGAGGACTCCAAGTTGCTAGACGTTGTCAGGGCCCTGAAAATATATGTTTCCAGGACGGCTGGAGTCAGAAAATCTGACTCGCTGTTTATCCTGTATGCACCCAACAAACTGGGTGCTCCTGCTTCTAAGCAGTCTATTGCTCGCTGGATTTGTAGTACAATTCAGCTTGCACATTCTGTGGCAGGCATACCACAGCCAAAATCTGTAAAGGCCCATTCCACACGGAAGGTGGGCTCATCTTGGGCGGCTGCCCGAGGGGTCTCGGCTTTACAACTTTGCCGAGCAGCTACTTGGTCAGGGGCAAATACGTTTGCAAAATTCTACAAATTTGATACCCTGGCTGAGGAGGACCTTGAGTTCTCTCATTCGGTGCTACAGAGTCATCCGCACTCTCCCGCCCGTTTGGGAGCTTTGGTATAATCCCCATGGTCCTTACGGAGTTCCCAGCATCCACTAGGACGTTAGAGAAAATAAGAATTTACTCACCGGTAATTCTATTTCTCGTAGTCCGTAGTGGATGCTGGGCGCCCATCCCAAGTGCGGATTGTCTGCAATACTTGTAAATAGTTATTGTTAACTAAAGGGTTATTGTTGAGCCATCTGTTGAGAGGCTCAGTTGTTTTCATACTGTCAAACTGGGTATAGTATCACGAGTTGTACGGTGTGATTGGTGTGGCTGGTAAGAGTCTTACCCGGGATTCTAAATCCTTCCTTACTATGTCTGCTCGTCTGGGCACGGTGTCCTAACTGAGGCTTGAAGGAGGGTCATAGTGGGAGGAGCCAGTGCACACCAGGTAGTCATAAATCTTTCTAGAGTGCCCAGCCTCCTTCGGAGCCCGCTATTCCCCATGGTCCTAACGGAGTTCCCAGCATCCACTACGGACTACGAGAAATAGAATTACCGGTGAGTAAATTCTTATTATTTGTGTCCTATTTTTACACTTCAAATTATACAACCCTGACAGACAGTGATTCCCCAGATGGGATGCATTTATGTGACCGGCGATCAGGAGACTGCCGGACACAATACCAACGCCAAGATCCCGGCATCTGAAAATCCCTCCGGTCGGCATGCTGACCAACTGGGATATTTCTCACTCGTGGGTGTTCACGACACCCACAGAGTGGGTACAGAACCTGTGGCAAGCACAGCAAACCACCCAGCCCGCTGTGAGTTTGAGCCCGCTATGCCTGCTGCGTGTCAACAGCTGGGATCTTAGCATCGGTATTGTGACCGGTGGTCTCCTATAGAGTGGGAATAGAACCTGTGGCGAGCGCATCGAGCCACCGAGCCCACAAGGGGACTCATTGCACTCGCCCCCTGCCAGTTTTCCGCAGCCGGGATCCCGGCGATCAGCATTCCAACACCGGGATCCCATACCCAACCCAGAGAGACATTACTTTGTAACATATATATCTGATATATTTTTATTAATAGAATAAATTTGCCTACATCAGATTTGCAACAGTGTATAATATACTGTATGTTACATTGTTCATTATGCTCTGGTAGCGACATCGCCTGGTGTGTTGCCCTCCCAGTCTGGGCCACCCAACATGGGCATACACACTGTGCAATATCGCCGGAGCATGCAGCTTTGGATGATGAGTCCAAATTGAGCTGCATGCACGTCCTAGACTGAGGGTCATTAAACCATTACACACGGTCGAGATACGTTATTCTGACCACCTCCTACATTGACGTTGGCAGCGCATAGCCCATGAAGTGTGTCACGTGTCGTGCGCTGGCCTGGGTGTGCAATAAGCCGTCTGCACACACATCAATCGTTGCTGTCATGGGTAAAAGGGGATACTTATCCGAGTTGCAAAGAGACATGATTATCGGCTTTTGGGCCAAGGGTGGCAGTACTTCTGAAAAAGCGCAGTTTGTGAACTGTGCGCGTGCTGCTGTGGGGAAGGTGTGCTGTGACTGGACAAATGGCACCAATACGAATAACCGACATGGAAACTGCGGAGTACCACATGCCATTGATGTGAGAAGTGGATGTTGTTTACGAAGATGCGTGAGGGCTGACCGATATGCTACAGTGGAGCAGCTCCCCATCAAAATGTACCTGGGGCTACCAGACGAATGTCTAAAATGACAGTTCAGGCTGTCTAGCTGCTGTCCGTGATGCACATGGCGGTTACTCTGACAATTAGCTGGTGGTCATAATAATGTGACTGAACAATTACTAAACAATTAGTCATTTTTTAATACAAATTATTGGTCGGTATTGTATGTTTCTTTAAGTGAGGAATATCTTGGTTCGGTCACTATAAGTAATAATTTTTCTCACTATTATTTTAACATTTTGAAATAAAAGTTAAACATTTTTTTTAATAACCTCACAAAACACCTTACATCAATAAAAGAAATATACATATGTTCCCCTAATAAGAGTTTTCTCTCTTTTTTTACGTCTTGCAAAAATTACTTGTCTCACTTTTAAAAATACTTGCAATACTTGCAATTGTTACATAAGCTCCATAGTGATGTTTAATGAAAGACATTTTACTAAGCACAAAGAATTGAAAGAAAATGTCAGAAACATTGGCAGAATAATCTGTTTAATTTGCATGACCTCTGTTTACTTTTTTAATTAAACCTTAATGATTGTTTACACAAAACTGTGTTAGAGCCAAAGTTTTGCAAAGTACTGCAGTGATTTTATTTCTCTGCTTCACTGCTGGAGAAGAGGCCTCATTCACACATTGGGGGACATTTCAGCTCAGGGCCACGTAACAGGAAAACCAAATACAAAGTTGAAAGCAGTAGTTACTGTCAAAGTCAGAAAAATATCTCTATGCACACTACCATATTTGCACCTCACACAGGTCCGTGCTGCGCATGCGTACGCTCTCCCGTACGTGCGCATACTCACAGTCGTGGGCACCCGCAGGCGCACGGTATGCGTATTTACGGTAGAGTTTATGTGATCGTAGCGTGCGACTCAATCGTTACATATTTTCACTATATAATGTATTTTGTAGATCATGGTCCCTTTGATAGATTCTGAAAGTTTGGTTAATATAGAATGTTCATGAACAGAGAAATCCCTCTTTGTTTGATATGAAGCGTCAGACAGGAGTAATACAGTGGTGTTTAGTATCCATCGGAAGAATATTTAATTAGAAATATTCCGGTGTTGGTTTGAAGCAGATCAATCGCTCGTGCGAATAGTTATGGACATAAGAAGTTTATGAACATTTACTTTATTTGCACTTTATTACCCATGCGGCGGAAAACCCAGTTTCCCTCCCACCTGAGCTGTTGGAAATAGTCACAGCCCACCTGTATGAATCAACCTATGACCTTTTGTTATAATGCGAGGAGGAATTCCTGTGTCCAATGAACAATGAGATTGTAGGGACCATTGAATTGCATTGTGTGTGGGGCATAAATAGAAAGGCCGATCACATCCAGCTCTCACTCTTCAACGGTTATCATTGCTGAAAATCGGGAGCTGGATGTCCAGAGGCGCATGCGATCGTTTCCTTTGTGCGTAAGTTTTTCTCCGTAATCATACTGTTTCTCTCTTGTTATTATGGGCCATATCTTTCTCTCTCTTCTCTTTCTCTCATTTTTCTCTTAAACTTAATTGTATTGTATTTACTGTGTAGTTACCTGGTTAGTTAGTCTATGTTATATTGTAGTGTATGATTTGTATTTGTATTAATTCTTTTGCAAGTATATCATTCAAAATATATATATATTAGGCGTTGGACCCTAAGCCCAGGTATCTGTGTATTTCTTATAGAGTTAAGTATTCTCAGAGCGTCGGTGACGCTCAAACTGCTTTTAAGCTAGTAAGGTTATACTGTGTTGCATTTACTCCATATCACTACACAAAGGGTTTACTGCATAATACACTGTTTATGGTTTAGATATAAAGGTTTTACATTGTGAGCGTATGCGCCGCTGGTGATCTCCTCGTGGTCTCGAGCGATCGCATCGCTATAGCGAATCATTACGGTAGTCGGCAGCCAATAGCGTGCCTGCCAGTGATCTCTTGGCCGTGAGCGAACGTAACGCTTGAGCGTCTTGACCACGGCTAAGCGATTGTTACGCAACGTGCGTACCCTTACGGTACTTCATACGTAGTTAGCGTACAGTGTTCTTAGACCTCATAAAGGGTATTATATAAGATAAATAATCTGCTTTAACATTACAATAAATATATTGATTGAAATAAAAAACAAAACAAAAACAAAAACGACATCATGTTGACAAACCTGACTGGACACTGAGAGCAAATAGACTAACGAGATTTTATTGACATTAGTACTTTGTAGGTCCACCATGTGCAGTGATTATTGCAGAGGCAGGTCCACCATGTACAATGATTATTGTAGACACCCTTCTTGGCAAACTGTCCACAAGTTCCTGGACAACAGCTGGCGGTATGCTTTGTCATTCTGCCTTAAGTACAGTGACCAACTGCGACATTGAAGGAGGCTGATTCAGCCTAGAACACACCTGTTGCTCCAGTTCATACCTGAGGTTCTCAATAGGGTTAACATCTGGAATCTGAGCTGGCCAGTCCATCCGGGTTAGCAAATTCTCTGTATATCACATTTCTGACGCCATGCCCCTGCAATGCCAAATCGCAGCCCCCCACCACCCCACAAATGCCTCTGCCTGTGTTTGCATCAATGCGATACAATCGCATCTCCTAGGCCGCGCACGTGCAGAAGGGGTCCTTGCATGTGCGCATTGGTCAGAAATTCAGGAATATGCTATCGCATCACACCAGTGATCCAAACTGAATAAGGCCTCAGCACACTGCATTGTCCCCATTCTTTTAGTTATTCCATCTCTGCAGAACAGCAACTCTGCCATCCAGTGATGCTGCCATGGCTACACTGTATGTTATAGCTCTTGTGCTGCCCATGTCAGGCCACTTCTACAAAATGTTACAGGGCCACTTTTAGTTCCCAATCCGCCCCTGGTATCAGACATAACTCCAGCAAAAGACACTAGGAAGGCAGTAATTGCGTACAATCAGGCCCTATGAGGAGGGATCCCACATCCCTCAACAGACCAAACCCCCATTAGGGCTGCTTCCATAAATTCCCGGGCTGGTTTTCCATTCCAATCTGCCCCTACTTACCATCCGCCATAGTTCCACTGTCCAGGTTATTGTGCTCTTTTCACCACCTAAGCGCTGGACTGCATTCTTCTTTGTGAAGAGAGGTTTATGAGCAGCTGCTCACCCATAATATCCAAGTGCATGGACCTCCCTACGAATGTGGAAACTGGCACATTAGTGGCCATTTAAAACTTGTGTGCAATGGTATGCATGAGACGACCCCTGTTCTTTTGCAGCTCCCCGGTTAGCACTCTCCGGTCCCTGGGTTGCAGTTTGGGGGTTTTCCAGGGCAAGATGATTCCTAAGATCTGGGAAGAAAAAAGGAAGAACCTGTTTTGTTGACGCACTAAAGAGAGATTTATAATAAAATAAAACCTTTAATATGATACATTTAGGTGCCAGAAAGTAACCATATGAATAAACAGGACACAGAAGCAGTTACAACTGAGACACTGGGCGGGATGTACTATCAATGATAGCAGGTCATCGCCGGTCATAGCAATGATGCTAATCGCAGATGTATTAACATATGCAATTAGTATCTCAAAGCGATGTCAGGGGTGTGCTGTGATCAGTGATGGTCCGCAGGAGAGGGTTTGAGGTGGCTTCCCTCACCTCCCAGCCCCGGGAGGTGACGTGCAGGGAGTCCCTGTGATCCTCCTTCTTCCCCCTGCAGCCGGAAGGAGACAAGGTTGTGCTGTGGGGGAGAAGGAGGAAAGGGGACGGTGGGAGGGAGGTCGTCGTGGGCGACGCAGGTCGGCGGCGGTGGTAAGAAGCCCATAGGCTTCTATAGGCACGGTGGGGTCTTAGTACATACTAAAATGCGGTAAAACCCCAGAAAACGGGTTTTACCGCATTTTCCCTTTAGAACATCCAGCCCACTGTGTCTAAATACAATGTTGCAAATCCTGTGAATAGTTTCATGAATAAGTTAACAGTGATAAAATCAATGTTAACAACACATAGCATTGTAACATTTACTTTCAGGACATTCTCAATTTGGAGATATAGGTGGTCATTCCGAGTTGTTCGCTCGTTGACGATTTTCGCTACGGTGCGATTAAGGCAAAAATGCGCATGCGCATGGTTCGCAGTGCGCATGCGGTTAGTTTTTTACTAAGAATTTAGTAGATTTACACACGGCAGAACAAAGCTTTTTCATCGTTGAAGTGATCGGAGTGTGATTGTCAGGAAGTGGGTGTTTCTGGGTGGAAACTGGCCGTTTTCTGGGAGTGTGCGGAAAAACGCAGGCGTGTCAGGCAAAAACGCAGGAGTGTCTGGAGAAACGGGGGAGTGGTTGGCCGGACGCTGGGCGTGTGTGTGACGTCAAACCAGGAACGAAACGGCCTCAACTGATCGCTATTTGTGAGTAGGTCTCGAGCTACTCAGAAACTGCTATGAAATTTATTTTCGCAATATTGCGAGTCTTTCGTTCGCTATTCTGCTAAACTAAGATTCACTCCCAGAGGGCGGCGGCTTAGCTTGTGCAATGCTGCTAAAAGCAGCTAACAAGCGAACAACTCGGAATGAGGGCCATAGTCCTTTTGTTATGAACTATATGATGATATAAATAGTGACAGCTGCCTAACGAACATCTTTCATGTAAGGAAATTAAAAAGGATATATTTCAGATAAAAAATACATGAATAAAACCCAACTAGAAATGATAGATTATTTGCCCTATGGCTTAATAAACCACGCAATCTTACCAAAGATACAAAATAGTGCTATGGTTTAAATACAATACATCACGGCGAGCCCAATACCAGCAATTAACATAGTGTATATACTAGTGGTGGACTTGAGTGATCACTTGGAAATATTACTGATTGAACTTGGTGCCTAATGATAGGCACAAATCCACCTTAATACACTTCATTGATATTAATTTCTAGATATAAATATTTTGTTTTCAATATTGGAAATTAGCAGAGATAAGTGAAGAATCAACGAGCATTCCTCTGTATGTTGGTTGCTTTATATTACCATTGGGGTTGCTATACCCTTAACAGCAACATATCCAAGTCAAATAGATAAAGACCAATAAGAACTATTTTGTACATATTGGTTGCTTTACATTTAAATTGGGACTGCTACATCCCCTAAAAGCAACCCTACTTACATTCTCAGCCAAATAAATAAGGATTATTCCTTTCATGGCATTAATAGTGAGTTTGAAGCATCTTGACGTACTAAAATCTTTGGATATTACAGCTGGGTTTGGGACTATAGATATAGTGTACATCCAGTAATAATACAAAAAGGCACTGATATTCCCAATAACCTTTAATTGGAGAATAAATTATATGTATTCATACCCATCTATACTAATAGCCTCTATGCTATGGAAATGATCCTATGAGGTATTTTTGATGAGTAGGTGGTGAAAGTGTGGAGACTGACCAACTGGATAGTAGATACCAATATATTAAAGAGTAAGTCAGTCCTTGATAACATCTCATAATAGCAAAGTGACTGAATGGTGGAGATAGTTTGATAATTATAACAACTGATTATTGTTATGGACATGTATTTTAAATAAGATTTTACTTACCGATAAATCTATTTCTCGTAGTCCGTAGTGGATGCTGGGACTCCGTCAGGACCATGGGGATTAGCGGCTCCGCAGGAGACAGGGCACAAAAATAAAAGCTTTAGGACTAGGTGGTGTGCACTGGCTCCTCCCCCTATGACCCTCATCCAAGCCTCAGTTAGGATACTGTGCCCGGACGAGCTTACACAATAAGGAAGGATATTGAACCCCGGGTAAGACTCATACCAGCCACACCAATCACACCGTACAACTCGTGATCTGAACCCAGTTAACAGTATGACAAACGTAGGAGCCTCTGAACAGACGGCTCACAACAATAACAACCCGATTTTTTTGTAACAATAACTATGTACAAGTATTGCAGACAATCCGCACTTGGGATGGGCGCCCAGCATCCACTACGGACTACGAGAAATAGATTTATCGGTAAGTAAAATCTTATTTTCTCTGACGTCCTAGTGGATGCTGGGACTCCGTCAGGACCATGGGGATTATACCAAAGCTCCCAAACGGGCGGGAGAGTGCGGATGACTCTGCAGCACCGAATGAGAGAACTCCAGGTCCTCTTTAGCCAGGGTATCAAATTTGTAGAATTTTACAAACGTGTTCTCCCCCGACCACGTAGCTGCTCGGCAGAGTTGTAATGCCGAGACCCCTCGGGCAGCCGCCCAAGATGAGCCCACCTTCCTTGTGGAATGGGCCTTGATAGATTTAGGCTGTGGCAGGCCTGCCACAGAATGTGCAAGTTGAATTGTGCTACAAATCCAACGAGCAATCGTCTGCTTAGAAACAGGAGCACCCAGCTTGTTGGGTGCATACAGTATAAACAGCGAGTCAGATTTTCTGACTCCAGCCGTCCTTGAAATATATATTTTCAATGCCCTAACAACGTCCAGCAACTTGGAATCCTCCAAATCGCTAGTAGCCGCAGGCACCACAATAGGCTGGTTCAGGTGAAACGCTGAAACCACCTTAGGCAGAAACTGAGGACGCGTCCGCAGTTCTGCCCTGTCCGAATGGAAAATCAGATATGGGCTTTTATACGATAAAGCCGCCAATTCTGACACTCTCCTGGCTGAAGCCAGGGCCAGTAGCATGGTTACTTTCCATGTAAGATATTTCAAATCCACCGATTTGAGTGGCTCAAACCAATGGGATTTGAGAAAATCCAAAACTACATTAAGATCCCACGGAGCCACTGGGGGCACAACCGGGGGCTGTATATGTAGTACTCCTTTTACAAAAGTCTGGACTTCAGGAACTGAAGCCAATTCTTTCTGGAAGAAAATCGACAGGGCCGAAATTTGAACCTTAATGGACCCTAATTTGAGGCCCATAGACAATCCTGTTTGCAGGAAATGTAGGAATCGACCCAGTTGAAATTCCTCCGTCGGGGCCTTCCTGGCCTCACACCACGCAACATATTTTCTCCAAATGCGGTGATAATGTTGTGCAGTCACCTCCTTCCTGGCTTTTACCAGGGTAGGGATGACCTCTTCCGGAATGCCTTTTTCCCTTAGAATTCGGCGTTCAACCGCCATGCCGTCAAACGCAGCCGCGGTAAGTCTTGGAATAGACACGGTCCCTGCTGAAGCAGGTCCCGTCTTAGAGGTAGAGGCCACGGATCTTCCGTGAGCATCTCCTGAAGTTCCGGGTACCAAGTTCTTCTTGGCCAATCCGGAGCCACGAGTATCGTTCTTACTCCCCTTTGCCGTATAATTCTCAGTACTTTTGGTATGAGAGGCAGAGGAGGAAACACATACACTGACTGGAACACCCACGGTGTTACCAGAGCGTCCACAGCTATTGCTTGAGGGTCTCTTGACCTGGCGCAATACCTGTCCAGTTTTTTGTTGAGGCGGGACGCCATCATATCCACCTTTGGTTTTTCCCAACGGTTCACAATCATGTGGAAGACTTCTGGATGAAGTCCCCACTCTCCCGGGTGTAGATCGTGTCTGCTGAGGAAGTCCGCTTCCCAGTTGTCCACTCCCGGAATGAACACTGCTGACAGTGCTATCACATGATCTTCCGCCCAGCGAAGAATCCTTGCAGCTTCTGCCATTGCCCTCCTGCTTCTTGTGCCGCCCTGTCTGTTTACGTGGGCGACTGCCGTGATGTTGTCCGACTGGATCAACACCGGCTGACCCTGAAGCAGGGGTTTTGCCAGGCTTAGAGCATTGTAAATCGCTCTTAGCTCCAGTATATTTATGTGAAGAGACATCTCCAGGCTTGACCACACTCCCTGGAAGTTTCTTCCCTGTGTGACCACTCCCCAGCCTCTCAGACTGGCATCCGTGGTCACCAGGACCCAGTCCTGTATGCCGAATCTGCGGCCCTCTAACAGATGAGCACTCTGCAACCACCACAGAAGAGACACCCTTGTCCGTGGAGACAAAGTTATCCGCTGATGCATCTGCAGATGCGATCCGGACCATTTGTCCAGCAGATCCCACTGAAAAGTTCGTGCGTGGAATCTGCCGAATGGAATCGCTTCGTAAGAAGCCACCATTTTTCCCAGGACTCTTGTGCATTGATGCACAGACACTTTTCCTGGTTTTAGGAGGTTCCTGACAAGTTCGGATAACTCCCTGGCTTTCTCCTCCGGAAGAAACACCTTTTTCTGAACCGTGTCCAGAATCATTCCCAGGAACAGCAGACGTGTCGTCGGGGTCAATTGAGATTTTGGAAAATTCAGAATCCACCCGTGCTGTTGCAGCACTACTTGGGTTAGTGCTACTACGTCCTCCAGCTGTTCTCTGGACCTTGCCCTTATCAGGAGATCGTCCAAGTAAGGGATAATTAATACGCCTTTTCTTCGCAGAAGAAACATCATTTCGGCCATTACCTTGGTAAAGACCCGAGGTGCCGTGGACAATCCAAACGGCAGCGTCTGAAACTGATAATGACAGTTTTGCACCACGAACCTGAGGTACCCTTGATGTGAAGGGCAAATTGGGACATGCAGGTAAGCATCCTTGATGTCCAGGGACACCATAAAGTCCCCTTCTTCCAGATTCGCTATCACTGCTCTGAGTGACTCCATCTTGAACTTGAATTTTTGTATGTACAGGTTCAAAGATTTCAGATTTAGAATAGGTCTTACCGAGCCGTCCGGCTTCGGTACCACAAATAGTGTGGAATAATACCCCTTTCCCTGTTGTAGGAGGGGTACCTTGACTATCACCTGCTGAGAATACAGCTTGTGAATGGCTTCCAATACCGTCGCCCTGTCTGAGGGAGACGTTGGCAGAGCAGACTTTAGGAACCGGCGAGGGGGAGACTTCTCGAATTCCAACCTGTAACCCTGAGATACTACCTGCAGGATCCAGGGGTCCACCTGTGAGTGAGCCCACTGTGCGCTGAAATTCTTGAGTCGACCCCCCACCGCCCCTGAGTCCGCTTGTAAAGCCCCAACGTCATGCTGAGGGCTTTGCAGAAGCCGGGGAGGGCTTCTGCTCCTGGGAGGGAGCTACTTGGTGCACTCTCTTACCCTTTCCTTTGCCTCGGGGCAGATATGACTGTCCTTTTGCCCGCTTGTTCTTATAGGAACGAAAGGACTGCGGCTGAAAAGACGGTGTCTTTTTCTGTTGGGAGGGGACCTGAGGTAAAAAGGTGGATTTCCCGGCTGTTGCCGTGGCCACCAAATCCGATAGACCGACCCCAAATAATTCCTCCCCTTTATACGGCAATACTTCCATATGCCGTTTGGAATCCGCATCACCTGACCACTGTCGCATCCATAAACTTCTTCTGGCAGATATGGACATCGCACTTACTCTCGATGCCAGAGTGCAAATATCCCTCTGAGCATCTCGCATATAAAGAAAAGCATCCTTTAATTGCTCTATAGTCAATAAAATACTGTCCCTATCCAGGGTATCAATATTTTCAGTCAGGGAATCCGACCAAACCACCCCAGCACTGCACATCCATGCTGAGGCGATGGCTGGTCGCAGTATAACACCAGTATGAGTGTATATACTTTTCAGGGTAGTTTCCAGCCTCCTATCAGCTGGATCCTTGAGGGCGGCCGTTTCAGGAGACGGTAACGCCACTTGTTTTGATAAGCGTGTGAGTGCCTTATCCACCCTAGGGGGTGTTTCCCAGCGCGCCCTAACCTCTGGCGGGAAAGGATATAATGCCAATAACTTCTTTGAAATTAGCAGTTTTCTATCGGGGTTAACCCACGCTTCATCACACACTTCATTCAATTCCTCTGATTCAGGAAAAACTACAGGTAGTTTTTTCAGACCCCACATAATACCCCTTTTTGTGGTACTTGCAGTATCAGAGATATGCAAAGCCTCCTTCATTGCCGTGATCATATAACGTGTGGCCCTACTGGAAAATACGTTTGTTTCTTCACCGTCGACACTAGATTCGGTGTCCGTGTCTGGGTCTGTGTCGACCGACTGAGGTAAAGGGCGTTTTACAGCCCCTGACGGTGTCTGAGACGCCTGGACAGGTACTAACTGGTTTGCCGGCCGTCTCATGTCGTCAACTGATTTTTGTAACGTGCTGACATTATCACGTAATTCCATAAACAAAGCCATCCATTCCGGTGTCGACTCCCTAGGGGGTGACATCACCATTACCGGCAATTGCTCCGCCTCCACACCAACATCATCCTCATACATGTCGACACACACGTACCGACACACAGCAGACACACAGGGAATGCTCTTATCGAAGACAGGACCCCACTAGCCCTTTGGGGAGACAGAGGGAGAGTTTGCCAGCACACACCCAAGCGCTATAAATATATAGGAACAACCCTACAGAAGTGTTGTTTCCTTTATAGCAGCTTAATATATCAATATCGCCAAAAAAGTGCCCCCCCTCTCTGTTTTTTTACCCTGTTTCTGTAGTGCAGTGCAGGGGAGAGTCCTGGGAGCCTTCCTCGCAGCGGAGCTGGGCAGGAAAATGGCGCTGTGTGCTGAGGAGATAGGCCCCGCCCCCTATTTCGGCGGGCTCTTCTCCCGGTGTTTGTGAGACCTGGCAGGGGTTAAATACATCCATATAGCCCCAGGGGCTATATGTGATGTATTTTTAGCCAGAACAAGGTATTATCATTGCTGCCCAGGGCGCCCCCCCCCAGCGCCCTGCACCCTCAGTGACCGCTGGTGTGAAGTGTGCTGACAACAATGGCGCACAGCTGCAGTGCTGTGCGCTACCTCATGAAGACTGAAAAGTCTTCTGCCGCCAGTTTCTGGACCTCTTCACTTTTCGGCATCTGCAAGGGGGTCGGCGGCGCGGCTCCGGGACCGGACTCCATGGCTGGGCCTGTGTTCGATCCTTCTCGTTGCAGTGAGCCTGTTGCCAGCAGGACTCACTGAAAATAAAAAACCTAATAACTTTTTCTAAGCAGCTCTTTAGGAGAGCCACCTAGATTGCACCCTGCTCGGACGGGCACAAAAACCTAACTGAGGCTTGGAGGAGGGTCATAGGGGGAGGAGCCAGTGCACACCACCTAGTCCTAAAGCTTTTATTTTTGTGCCCTGTCTCCTGCGGAGCCGCTAATCCCCATGGTCCTGACGGAGTCCCAGCATCCACTAGGACGTCAGAGAAATTTCTTATTCACATTCTTTATTTTTTCTTACACTCACATATCTGTTACAGTGCATACACACGGAGCGATATTGCTGAGAGATTTTGACTATATAGTCAAAATCGCTCAGAAAGTTAGTGCATATCGCTCTGTGTGTACACAGCCAGCGATAGCGATGCGCGTCCCCGCCAGGTCGCTATCGCTGCTAAAAATAGACTGTGCAGGCAAGTCAATTTTGGCTAGGTCGCTGGAAAAGAAAAAGCATCCCCTTGCTTTAAATGAGTTAGCCAAAATCGCCCATAGCCAAAATCGCTGGTAAAGTTAGTCAAAATCGCTGTAAAAGTTAGTCAAAATCTCCTACTGCCAGTTCAAGGGAAAACGCTCAGTCAAAATCTCTCATAGTCAAATTCTCTCCGTGTGTATGCACCTTAAATGTCTGTGATTGTAACTCTTATGTATCACTGCAGTTTGGGAGTATACTATACCCTATTTTAGATTGTGTCATATTAAAGGTTATATTTTATGATAAATCTTTCTTTAGTGCGTCAACAATACAGGTTCTTCCTTTTATCTTCCCAGATTTTAGTTTTATATATATACTGTAGTTGACAGCACCACCCGGATTAGATGGAATATTACCTATGATATAGAAAGGGGTCCAATTTGTGGCTGTGTGGAAACAAATTACATACACCCACAATATCAATATATATTGAGTGTGCAGATATTAAATCTCCTCAAGATGCATTCCTGCAATGACTTTTCTTCTTCCAGGCATTAATGACAAAAGACACAGTGGATTTAAGAACCTTCCTAACATCTGCAAAGCTTCTCAAACTCATATCTCTTTACTCATTCTGGCAAGCCTTTTTGTTAGCAAATAATCGAATCAGTGCCCCTCTACCCATTTTATACCCTAACAAACATGTGTCTGCTGCAGAAGTACACCATTTCATTTCACTGTCCCATCACTTTTGACTACATAGTATGTTTAACAGATGACACAAGCAGTACTGCACACAGCAAGCTGGACAGCAATCAACATTGGCCCTCATTCCGAGTTGAACGCTGTTTTTTTTTCACACGCAAGCAGCGTTCGCATGCTAGCGAATGCATCGCGCGATTGCAAATACACATCCAACGTGCACTAGTGCACACAAATGTGTAGCAATTTAAAAAATAGGTGGATTTAAATACAATGTGCATGGGAATGATGCGTTTCCAAGTCTGCAAATAGCACCACTAGCAAAATATTTACTTACTGGCCACCATATCGGCACCCTCATCCTCCAGTTCTGATGGGGCCATCGTGGCCCACTCACCCTCCTCATCTTCTTTGGGGAAAGAGGGGTTTGGATTTTGAATGGGGGAAGGGGCTTGAAAGGAGGTGGGAGGTTGGACGGGGAAGGCGGATCAGTATGTGAGGTGTCAATGGTGGTTAGATTTTGAGTGGGGGATGGAGGATGAGTGGAGGAGTGTGGTTGAGAAGGGTGGTTGGATTGAGAGGGGGAGGGTGGTTGAGAGGGTGGTTGAGATTGAGAGGGGGAGGGTGGTTGAGATTGAGAGGGGGAGGGTGGTTGAGATGGGGGGTCAGATTGAGAGGGGGCAGATTGAGAGGTAGAGAGTGGTTGAAAGGGTGTCTGAGATTATTACGGGGAGGGTGGTTGAGAGGGGGGCAAGAAGATTGAGAGTGGTGGGCATATTGATGGGGGAGGAAGATTGAGAGTGGTGGCCAGATTGAGTGGGGGAGGCAGATTTAGAGGTGGGTTCAGATTGAGTGGTGGATGAAGATTGAGAGGGGAGGTCAGGTTGAGTGGTGGAGGAAGATTGAGAGGGGGAGGGTGGTTGAGAGGGGAGGAGGAGAAGGAGGAGGATTGATCGGGGGAGGTTGGTTGAGTGGGGGAGGATTGGTGAAGTTCCTCTCCTGAGACCTGCCTTTGTGCTGTGCCTAAAGAGATAGAAACATACAAATATGTAATTATGTTTTGATAAAAATAATGTTTTGTTAAATGATTTTACAAATTTTAAAAAATATATGTTTGTGTTTATTCTCATATGGTACCATTGTGGTATTTGTATGTTAACAATTATATTGTGGTTTTTATACATTTGTAACCTTTTTATTTATTATAATATAAAACAGTTTTTTAGGAACAATAATTTGCTTTTATAAATTCCACAGGCATACAGCAATGTACTGGTCCACAGGAGTACGCAGGAGTTCTCCGGTGGACCACTGTGCCTTGGCCTACCACCTGCACCTCCAGGGATCCTGCTCCAGCTTGTGCACTTTAATTATACATAAGACATATGTAAACTTAGACTATGCAGGACTATGGCCATTTTTATGGCACATTATCATGCTTGCATTAGTAATGTTTACTGTATATATTTATGAAGAACCACAGTCCATGCACTCTAAACTTGTATGTCAAACCAAAGTGGTGTCTGTCTACAGCCTCTCTGGAGACTGGCCAGACCCCTACACATGAACCCCTACCACTGCATTCCACACGCTTCCTTGAATTGTGGATATAGAGCCCCGCATGGCCTACGCGGTGGTCCATGATGGCTATTAGGAGCCGCAAGTCCCTCATTGAGAACACGGCAGCTCACATGGTGCCAATGGTGATTGTGTCACATGGTCTAATATTTATACTGTGTGCTAACTGTTGATTGGCCAAAACCTGTGATGGTGTCATCTTCATTAATAAACTTTATTAATATTACTGTATATTAACAATGTTTTGTGTGTACCTCTTGCGTACGCATATGTGACTATTTGGGAATGTTACTGCTAAAAACCACAATGTTTACAAAATAATAAGTCACCTAATTTGCCACCACCATTCAGCTAAACAATACAGGATTGTTTTGTTAGTGTGGCCATGTGTATATGTGAAGTAGGCAAAAATAAATGAAAAAATAAATAAATAAGATTTTAAACCTACCGGTAAATCTTTTTCTCCTAGTCCGTAGAGGATGCTGGGGACTCCGTAAGGACCATGGGGTATACACGGGCTCTGCAGGAGACATGGGCACTATAAAGAACTTTAGAGTGGGTGTGCACTGGCTCCTCCCTCTATGCCCCTCCTCCAGACCTCAGTTAGAGAAACTGTGCCCAGAGGAGACGGACAGTACGAGGAAAGGATTTTGTTAATCCAAGGGCAAGATTCATACCAGCCCACACCATCCACACTGTATAACCTGGAATATACGCAACCAGTTAACAGTGTAAACAAAAACAGTATCAGCCAACGACTGATCTTAACTGTAACATAACCCTTATGTAAGCAATAACTATATACAAGTCATGCAGAATGATGTCCGCACTGGGACGGGCGCCCAGCTTCCTCTACGGACTAGGAGAAAAATATTTACCGGTAGGTTTAAAATCTTATTTTCTCTTATGTCCTAGAGGATGCTGGGGACTCCGTAAGGACCATGGGGATTATACCAAAGCTCCCAAACGGGCGGGAGAGTGCGGATGACTCTGCAGCACCGAATGAGCAAACATGAGGTCCTCATCAGCCAGGGTATCAAACTTGCAGAATTTGGCAAGTGTTTGAACCCGACCAAGTAGCTGCTCGGCAAAGCTGTAATGCCGAGACGCCTCGGGCAGCCGCCCAAGAAGAGCCCACCTTCCTAGTGGAATGGGCCTTTACTGAATTTGGTAACGGCAATCCAGCCGTAGAATGCGCCAGTTGCAGGGCTGTTTCTAGCCAATTTGGCTCCCAGTGCGAGATTTAAAAATGCGCCCCCCCCCTTGACATAACAAAAAATGCGCCCCCCCTTATAGATATAAAAAGAAAAAGATATGCGCGCGCGCTCCCGGCAGAGGGTGTGTGGCCTTGATAAAATGGGTGTGGTCTCTGTAAAATGGGCGTGACCTCGGCTGAAAAGACTACCTTACACCACAGTTTTTGACCTTGTACCAACAGATCACGGCGAGCACACGAAAAAAATTAAAATATATATATTATGCCATACACCGCAATGCCCTTGATACATTAAATCCCCATTACGGCAGGCAAGAATCCCCATTTTACACAATACGGTAGGCAGGTGTCCCCATTTTACACATTACGGCAGGCAGGTGTCCTCATTTTACACATTACAGCAGGCAGGTGTCCCCATTTTACACAGTACGGCAGGCACGTGTCCCAATTTTACACAGTGCGGCAGGCACGTGTCCCCATTTTACACATTACGGCAGGCAGGTGTCCCCATTTTACACATTACGCAGGCACGTGTCCCCATTTTACACAATACGGCAGGCAAGTGTCCCCATTTTACACAGTGCGGCAGGCACGTGTCCCCATTTTACACATTACGCAGGCAAGTGTCCCCATTTTACACAGTGCGGCAGGCACGTTTCCCCATTTTACACATTACGCAGGCAAGTGTCCCCATTTTACACAGTGCGACAGGCAGGTGTCCCCATTTAACACAATACGGCAGGCAAGTGTCCCCATTTTACACAGTGCGGCAGGCAAGTATCCCCATTTTACACAGTGCGGCAGGCACGTGTCCCCATTTTACACATTACGCAGGCAAGTGTCCCCATTTTACACATTGCAGCAGGCAGGTGTCCCCATTTTACACAATACGGCAGGCAAGTGTCCCCATTTTACACAGTGCGGCAGGCACGTGTCCCCATTTTACACATTACGCAGGCAAGTGTCCCCATTTTACACAGTGCGGCAGGCAGGTGTCCCCATTTTACACAATACGGCAGGCAAGAGTCCCCATTTTACACAGTGCGGCAGGCACGTGTCCCCATTTTACACATTACGCAGGCAAGTGTCCCCATTTTACACATTACGCAGGCAAGTGTCCCCATTTTACACAGTACGGCAGGCACGTGTCCCAATTTTACACATTACGCAGGCAAGTGTCCCCATTTTACACAGTGCGGCAGGCATGTGTCCCCATTTTACACAATACGGCAGGCACGTGTCCCCATGTTACACAATACGCAAGGCAAGAGTCCCCATTTTACACATGATGGCAGGCGGGGGGGGAGAGAAAGAGAGAGGGAGAGGCTGACTTACTTTTGAAGCGGTTCTTCCTGCTCTTCTGCAGCCTCTCCCTCGTCTTCACGCGCTTGGCTCCCCCTCCTGGCCTCCTCCCTCGTGCCCAGCTCAGGGGGGGCAGAGTTTCGCGGAATGACGCGGGTGCGTCATGACGTCACGACGCACTCGCGTCATTCCGCGAAACTCCGCCCCCCGAGCTGGGCACTCGGGAGACGGAGTGTCAAATAACACAAGAAGTGCCGCTGCGGGCGCCCCGTGCGGTTGCACGGCTCGCCCGCCGCAAGAAATGGCACTGGCCAGCTGAATCGTGTTACAGATCCAGCGAGCAATAGTCTGCTTAGGAGCAGGAGCGCCAAGCTTGTTGGCCGCATACAGGACAAATAGTGCTTCTGTTTTCCGAACCCGAGCCGTTCTGGCTATGTAAATTTTTAAGGCCCTGACTACATCAAGGGACTTGGAATCCTCCAAGTCTCCTGTAGCCACAGGCACCACAATAAGTTGGTTCATATGAAACGATGAAACCACCTTAGGCAAAAATTGAGGACGAGTCCTCAACTCTGCTCGATCCACATGGAAAATCAGATAGGGGCTTTTATGAGATAAAGCCGCCAATTCGGACACCCGCCTTGCAGATGCCAAGGCCAACAACATGACCACTTTCCAAGTGAGAAACTTTAAATCAACCGTTTGAAGAGGTTCAAACCAGTGAGATTTTAGGAACTGTAACACCACGTTAAGGTCCCATGGTGCCACTGGGGGCACAAAAGGAGGCTGGATGTGTAGAACTCCCTTCACAAAAGTTTGGACTTCTGTGAGAGAAGCCAATTCGTTCTGGAAGAATATAGATAGGGCCGAAATCTGTACCTTAATGGAGCCTAACTTTAGGTCCATATCCACTCCTGTCTGTAGAAAGTGGAGAAAACGGCCCAAGTGGAAATCTTCCGTAGGAGCATTCTTGGCTTCACACAAAGATACATACTTCCTCCAGATACGGTGATAATGTTTCGCTGTTACTTCCTTCCTAGCCTTTATCAGAGTAGGGATGACTTCTTCTGGAATACCCTTCCCCGCTAGGATTCGGTGTTCAACCGCCATGCCGTCAAACGTAACCGCGGTATGTCTTGGAACACGCAGGGTCCCTACTGCAACAGGTCCTCCCTGAGAGGAAGAGGCCACGGATCTTCTGTGAGCATCTCGAGAATATCTGAATACCAGGCCCTGCGAGGCCAATCTGGAACAATGAGTATTGTCTGTACTTATGATTCTCAATATTTTTGAGATGAGAGGAAGAGGAGGGAACACATAGACCGACTGAAACACCCATTATTATTATTATTATTATTATTATGATTATTATTATCCTTTATTTATATGGTGCCCCAAGGGTTCCGCAGCGCCCAATTACAGAATACATAAACAAATAATCAAACAGGAAAACAGCAACTTACAGTTGATGACAGTATAGGACAAGTACAGTGTAAATAAACATAGTTACATCAGCAGATGACACTGGAATAAGTATCAGGTGGCAGAAGACTGCTGGATGTGGTGCAGTTGAAGATTATTAAAGTAAGAAAGGATAAGCACATGAGGGAAGAGGGCCCCGCTCGTGAGAGCTTACATTCTAAAGGGGAGGGGTAGACAGACAGGGGTGACACAGATGGGGTACATAGAGAGCGTAGAACAGAGGGTTAGAATGAGATTTGGCTGGGTTTGGCATGGTGTCACCGGGGCATCCACCGCTACTGCCTGAGGGTCCCTTGACCTGGCACAATACTTCCGAAGCTTCTTGTTGAGGCGAGATGCCATCATGTCTATTTGAGGAAATCCCCAAAGACTTGTTATCTCTGCAAAGACCTCTTGATGAAGTCCCCACTCCCCTGGATAGAGATCGTGTCTGCTGAGGAAGTCTGCTTCCCAGTTGTCCACTCCCAGAATGAACACCACTGACAGAGCGCTTACGTGATTTTCTGCCCAGCGCAGAATCCTGGTGGCTTCCGCCATTGCCACTCTGCTCCTTGTCCCGCCTTGGCGGTTTACATGAGCCACAGCTGTGACGTTGTCTGATTGAATCAGAACCGGTAGGTCGCGAAGAAGATTCTCCGCTTGTCGTAGGCCGTTGTATATGGCCCTTAATTCTAGTATTTTGATGTGTAGACAAGCCTCCTGGCTTGACCACAGTCCCTGAAAATGTCTTCCTTGTTTGACTGCTCCCCATCCTCGGAGGCTCGCGTCCGTGGTCACCAGGACCCAGTCCTGAATGCCGAACCTGCGACCTTCTAGAAGGTGAGGACTCTGCAGCCACCATAGGAGAGACACCCTGGCCCTGGGGGACAGGGTTATTTTCTGATGTATTTGAAGGTGGGATCCGGACCACTTGTCCAGAAGGTCCCACTGAAAAGTCCTCGCATGAAACCTGCCGAAGGGGATGGCCTCGTAGGTCGCCACCATTTTCCCCAATACTCGAGTGCATTGATGGACTGACACTCTTTTTGGCTTTAACAGGTCTCTGACCATGTCCTGGAGTTCATGGGCTTTTTCCATCAGGAGAAAAACCCTCTTTTGTTCTGTGTCCAGAATCATGCCTAAGAAAGACAGCCGAGTTGTTGGAACCAACTGTGACTTTGGTAGATTTAGAATCCAGCCATGTTGCTGCAGCACTCTCAGAGAGAGCGACACGCTTTTCTGCAACCGTTCCATTGATCTCGCTTTTATTAGGAGATCGTCCAAGTACGGGATAATTGTGACTCCTTGTCTGCGTAGGAGTACCATCATTTCCGCCATTACCTTGGTGAAAACCCTCGGGCCGTGGAAAGTTCAAACGGCAACTTCTGCAATTGGTAATGACAGTCCTGTACTGCGAATCTCAGGTACGCCTGATGAGGAGGATAAATGGGGACATGAAGGTATGCATCCTTTATGTCTAGTGACACCATAAACTCCCCCCCTTCCAGGCTGGAGATCACTGCCCTGAGCGATTCCATCTTGAACTTGAACCTTTTTAAGTACAGGTTCAGGGATTTTAAGTTTAGAATGGGTCTGACCGAGCCATCCGGTTTTCGGGACCACAAATAGGGTTGAATAGTACCCTTTTCCCTGTTGTATTAAGGGAACCTTGACAATCACTTGCTGTAGACACAGCTTTTAAATTGCAGCTAAAACTATCTCCCTCTCTGGGGGAGACGTTGGTAAAGCCGATTTGAAGAACCGGCGGGGAGGCACGTCTTCGAATTCCAGTTTGTAGCCTTGGGATACAATTTCCGTTGCCCAAGGATTCACGTCCGATTGAACCCAGACGTGGCTGAAGAGCCGAAGACGTGCCCCCACCGGAGCGGACTCCCTCAGTGGAGCCCCAGCGTCATGCTGTGGATTTAGTAGAAGCCGGGGAGGACTTCTGTTCCTGGGAACTGGCCGAAGCGGGCATTCTTTTCCCTCTAACCTTACCTCTGGTGAGGAAGGAAGAGCCCCAACTTCTTTTGGATTTATGCGACCGAAAGGACTGCATCTGATACTGTGGCGTTTTCTTTTGCTGTGGGGGAACATAAGGCAAAAAGGTAGATTTACCCGCGGTAGCTGTGGAAACCAGGTCTGCGAGACCTTCCCCAAATAAAACCTCACCCTTGTAAGGTAAAACTTTCATATGCCTCTTTGAGTCAGCATCACCCGACCACTGGCGGGTCCACAGTGCTCGCCTAACAGAAATCGCCATGGCATTGGCCCTTGAACCTAGTAGGCCGACGTCTCTCTGAGCGCCTCTCATATATAAGACTGCGTCTTTGATGTGACCTAAGGTCAATAAAATGGTATCCCTATCTAGGGTATCAATATCAGCTGACAAGGTATCTGTCCAAGCTGCTACCGCGCTACAAACCCAAGCAGATGCAATAGCCGGTCTGAGCAAAGCACCCGTATGTGTATAAATTGATTTTAAGGTAGTTTCCTGTCTGCGATCAGCAGGATCCCTGAGAGCTGCCGTGTCTGGAGACGGTAGCGCCACTTTCTTGGATAAGCGGGTCAAAGCCTAGTCCACCGTGGGCGAGGATTCCCACCGTACCCTGTCCTGTGCCGGGAAAGGATACGCCATAAGAATCCATTTGGGAATCTGCAGTTTTTTGTCTGGAGTTTCCCAAGCTTTTTCAAATAATGCGTTCAGCTCATAAGATGGGGAAAAGTCACCTCAGGTTTCTTTTCCTTAAACATGTGTAAACTCGTGTCAGGGACAGAGGGGTCATCTGTGATATGCAAAACATCTTTTATTGCAATAATCATATAATGAATACTTTTTGCCACCCTTGGGTGTAACCTTGCATCATCGTAGTCGACACTGGAGTCAGAATCCGTGTCGGTATCAGTGTCTGCTATTTGGGATAGGGGATGTTTTTGAGACCCTGAAGGACCCTGTGACACAGTCAAAGCCATGGATTGACTCCCTGATTTTTCCCTGGACTCTGCTTTGTCCAATCTTTTATGTAATAAAGTCACATTTGCACTTAAAACATTCCACATGTCCAACCAATCAGGTGTCGGCGTTGCCGACGGAGACACCACAATCCTCTTCTCCACCTCCTCCTTAGATGAGCCTTCCGCTTCAGACATGCCGACACACTCGTACCGACACCCCCACACACACAGGGATATTTATATGAAGACAGATCCCCAATAAGGCCCTTTGGAGAGACAGAGAGAAAGTATGCCAGCACACACCCAGCGCCAACTGACACTGGAAATTCCCAGATAAACAGTGCTTTTTATATAATTACATTATATACACTCACTGCGGCTTATAAGTGCCACCCCCCAGAGCCGGCCATAGGCATAGGCAAACTAGGCAATTGCCTAGGGCATTTGATATGCCTAGGGGCATCAGCAGCTTCTGCTGATTAAAATGATATGTGGCATGCCTATATTCTGTGTGTAGCATTTCATATGCAGATACAGCCTCAGTCTCACACAGTATATAGGCATGCTGCATATCATTTTAATCAGCAGAAGCTGCTTGTGAATCCTAGCCCCATAGCAATGCAAATAAGATGCATTTTCATTAAAAACATGTGCCCATCGTTAGCACCGAGGCAAGATTTATGAGGACACATCTGTATCCAAGCAGAGGCAGAGGTCACAGTGCTAGTGGCAGTGTGAGTGCTGTGTGCATGTGAGTGGGTTGGTTGTGCAGTAGTGTTCAGAATATGTGTAAGGAGCATTATGTGTGTTATGTAAAAATGCATTAAAAATGTGCAACATATGTGTAAGGGGCTCTATGTGTGTCATTATGTGTATAAGGGTATTAATTATGTGCGGCATATGTGTAACAGGGTACTACTGTATGTGTGTCATTATGTGTATAGGGGCACTAATAATGTGCAGCAAATGTCTAGGGGGCACTATGTGTGTCATTATGTGTATAAGGGCATTAATAATGTGCAGCATATGTGTAAGGGACATTATGTGTAAAAGGGCATTAATAAAGGTTGTCATAATGTGTAAGGCACATTATGTTTATAAGGACATTAATAATATGTCTCATATGTGTAAGGGACATTACTGTGTGGCATTATGTGTATAAGGTGCTCTACTATGTGGCATTGCATATAGAAAGGGCACTACTGTGTCGGCTAATGTAAATAAAGAGCAATAGGGTGGGGTGTAATGTGAATAAGGAGCAATTCAGTGTGATATAATGTGAATAAGGGGCTCTACTGTGAGGAGTAATGTTTATAAGGTAAAGTGATACTACTTTGGGATGTAATTTGAATTATGGACACTATTGCGTGATCAAATGTGGATAAAGTTGCAGTACTGTGTGGCGTAATAGGAATTGGGGTTACTATTGTGTGGCCATGCCCCTTGCCAGCAAAAACACACCCCTTTTTGGTCTGTGTGCCAAATGTGCGAACTGTTCCTATTTAAAATATAGGGGGTACAAACACCAAAATAAGGACTGCTATGGATGAGGGGTGGTGGTGCTGAGAAAGAGGTGCAAGGTCAGAGGCGGAAACAGCGGTGGTGCTAGGGGGCACCAGCCAAAATCTTGCCTAGGGCATCATAATTGTTAGGGCCGGCTCTGCCACCCCCTCTTTTTTGCCCTGTGTCACCGTGTTCAGCAGGGGAGAGTCCGGGGAGCCAGCTACTTGCAGTGTGCTGTGGAGAAAATGGCGCCTTCAGTGCTGAGGGATCAAGCTCTGCCCCCTCAACGGCGGGCTTCAGTCCCGCTCAAAATTTCAAAACTGGTGGGGGATTTTAATATCTACAGCCTCCGCTGCCTATATATATATATGCTTGCCAGTCCTAGAGGTTTTATATTGCTGCCCAGGGCGCCCCCCCTGCGCCCATCCGTGCCTGTAGTGTGTGTTGTGTGTGGGAGCAATGGCGCACAGCTTTACAGCTGCGCGTTACCTCAGAGAAGATCTGAAGTCTTCTGCCGCCTTTGAAGTCTTCTTTCTTCTTATACTCACCCGGCTTCTATCTTCCGGCTCTGTGAGGAGGATGGCGGCGCGGCTCTGGGACGAACTGCTAGGGGAGACCTGCGTTCCGACTCCCTCTGGAGCTAATGGAGTAGGTCTGCTTCTCTCTCCTCAGTCCCACGATGCAGGGAGCCTGTTGCCAGCAGTGCTCCCTGAAAATAAAAAACCTAACAAAATTATTTTTCAGAGAAACTCAGGAGAGCTCCCTGTAATGCACCCAGTCTCCTCTGGGCACAGGATCTAACTGAGGTCTGGAGGAGGGGCATAGAGGGAGGAGCCAGTGCACACCCACTCTAAATTTATTTATAGTGCCCATGTCTCCTGCGGAGCCCGTCTATACCCCATGGTCCTTACGGAGTCCCCAGCATACTCTAGGATGTAAGAGAAAATAAGATTGCATGAAAAATTATTATTCTCAAAATATAAACGCACATTTAAAATGGTAACATCCAAAACTAGTCATTTTTAAAACTAAGAAATATTAAAAAATAAGCAATATATATGTTAACCATAAGAACAATGAACAATATATATGTTCATTAGCCATTTTCATACATATCAAATTCACAGTAAATTAATTACCTACTCAAAAGACATATACATATAATATTGATAGGTAATTAATTTACCTTTTTGGTGCATTATTTTTAAACTCAAATCTGGAGCGTCATATGTTGTACCTTACACAAATATCACTTTAAATACTACCCTAAACAGTTGTGTAATGTTTTAAGTACATAAGCATACCTGAAATATTCTCACACTATACTTGACCTAAGGGCATGTCCCCGCTGGGCATCCGTACTCCAGATCCTTGTCCAGCCAACCCCTGGCTCCTAATCCTCTCTGGACAATACCTCATTATCAGGTAGCTCCACACGCCTCCTTACAGTAATATTGTGCAGGATTGCACACAGGACCACAATTTTGCTTACCATTTCCGGAGAATACATGAGGTCGCCACCAGTGCAGTGGAGCACATGGAAGCGTCCTTTCAGGATGCCAATTGTGCACTCCACCAGCTGCCTAGTGGCTGTAAGCGTGGAATTAAATGCCTTTTGTGGCCCTGGTGTGGGTGTGCTGTAAGGATTCATGATCCAGGGGGTGCAAGGGTATCCATGATCTCCTGTAAAAACACAATACAATCCTAAGTAACAAATATGTCCAGCATAACATAAGTTTAAAAAAAAACCAAATGATGCCAATACAGCTCACCCAATAGCCACGTGTCTTGGCCTTCCATCAGTCTTAATTTTTGCCAGATACCTGATTGCCTAATGACGTGGGCATCATGCACACTGCAGGGTACTTGGCGTTCAGGGACAGGATCTGGAACCAAAAACAAAGTTGAAAGCAGAAGTTACAATAAATAATAAGATTTTACTCACCGGTAAATCTATTTCTCGTAGTCCGTAGCGGATGCTGGGGACTCCGTAAGGACCATGGGAAATAGACGGGCTCCGCAGGAGACTGGGCACTCTAAGAAAGATTTAGTACTACTGGTGTGCACTGGCTCCTCCCTCTATGCCCCTCCTCCAGACCTCAGTTAAGGAAACTGTGCCCGGAAGAGCTGACATTACAAGGAAGGGATTTTGGAATCCAGGGTAAGACTCATACCAGCCACACCAATCACACCGTATAACTTGTGATAACATACCCAGTTAACAGTATGAACAACAACAGAGCATCAACCACGGATGCCAACATAACATAACCCTTTATTAAGCAATAACTATATACACGTATTGCAGAAATTCCGCACTTGGGACGGGCACCCAGCATCCACTACGGACTACGAGAAATAGATTTACCGGTGAGTAAAATCTTATTTTCTCTAACGTCCTAGTGGATGCTGGGGACTCCATAAGGACCATGGTGATTATACCAAAGCTCTCAAATGGGCGGGAGAGTGCGGATGACTCTGCAGCACCGAATGGGCAAACACAAGGTCCTCCTCAGCCAGGGTATCAAACTTGTAGAATTTTGCAAAGGTGTTTGAACCCGACCAAGTAGCTGCTCGGCAAAGCTGTAATGCCGAGACCCCTCGGGCAGCCGCCCAAGAAGAGCCCACTTTCCTTGTGGAATGGGCTTTTACTGATTTTGGATGCGGCAATCCCGCCGCAGAATGAGCCTGCTGAATCGTGTTACAGATCCAGCGAGCAATAGTTTGCTTTGAAGCAGGAGCACCCAGCTTGTTGGATGCATACAGGATAAACAGCGAGTCAGTTTTCCTGACTCCAGCCGTTCTGACCACATAAATCTTCAAAGCCCTGACTACATCAAGCAACTTGGAATCCTCCAAGTCACGAGTAGCCGCAGGCACCACAATAGGTTGGTTCAAATGAAAAGATGACACCAGCTTCGGCAGAAATTGTGGACGAGTCCGTAATTCTGCCCTGTCCATATGGAAAACCAGATAGGGGCTTTTACATGACAAAGCCGCCAATTCTGACACACGCCTAGCCGGAGCTAAGGCCAATAGCATGACCACCTTCCACGTGAGATACTTTAGCTCCACGGTCTCAAGTGGCTCAAACCAGTGGGATTTCAGGAAACCCAACACCACGTTGAGATCCCAAGGTGCCACTGGTGGCACAAAAGGGGGCAGAATATGCAGCACTCCCTTAGCAAACGTCTAAACCTCAGGAAGAGAACCCAGTTCTTTTTGAAAGAAAATGGATAGGGCTGAAATCTGGACCTTTATGGACCCCAATTTCAAGCCCATAGTCACTCCTGACTGTAGGAAGTGCAGGAACCGGCCCAGCTGGAATTCCTCTGTAGGGGCCTTCCTGGCCTCACACCAAGCAACATATTTTCGCCATGTACGGTAATCGTGTTTTGCTGTCACGTCCTTCCTAGCCATTATAAGCGTAGGAATAACTTCCTCCGGAATGCCTTTTTCCGCTAGGATCCGGCGTTCAACCGCCATGCCATCAAACGCAGCCGCGGTAAGTCTTGGAACAGACAGGGCCCCTGTTGCAACAGGTCCTGTCTGAGAGGCAGAGGCCATGGGTCCTCTGTGAGCATTTCTTGCAGATCCGGGTACCAAGTCCTTCTTGGCCAATCCGGAACAATGAGTATTGTTCTCACTCCTCTTTTTCTTATGATTCTCAGCACCTTGGGTATGAGAGGAAGAGGAGGAAATACATAGACCGACTGGAACACCCACGGTGTCACTAGTGCATCCACAGCTATCGCCTGAGGGTCCCTTGACCTGGCACAATACCTTTTTAGCTTTTTGTTGAGGCAGGATGCCATCATGTCCACCTGCGGCAGTTCCCATCGATTTGTAATCTGCGTGAAGACTTCTTGATGAAGTCCCCACTCTCCCGGGTGGAGGTCGTGCCTGCTGAGGAAGTCTGCTTCCCAGTTGTCCACTCCCGGAATGAACACTGCTGACAGTGCTTGCACGTGATTCTCCGCCCAACGAAGAATCCTGGTGGCTTCCGCCATCGCCACCCTGCTTCTTGTGCCACAGTGGCGGTTTACATGAGCCACTGCGGTGATGTTGTCTGACTGAATCAGCACCGGTTGGTTGCGAAGCAGAGGCTCCACTTGACTCAGGGCGTTGTATATGGACCTTAGTTCCAGGATATTTATGTGCAGACAAGCCTCCTGACTTGACCACAACCCTTGGAAGTTTCTTCCCTGAGTGACTGCCCCCCATCCTCGGAGGCTCGCATCTGTGGTCACCAGGACCCAGTCCTGTATGCTGAACCTGCGGCCCTCGAGAAGGTGAGCACTCTGCAGCCACCACAGAAGAGACACCCTGACCCTGGGGGATAGGGTGATCAGCCGATGCATCTGAAGATGCGATCCGGACCACTTGTCCAACAGATCCCACTGAAAGATCCTCGCATGGAACCAGCCGAAGGGAATGGCTTCGTATGATGCCACCATCTTTCCCAGGACTCGCGTGCAGTGATGCACCGACACCTGTTTTGGTTTTAAGAGGTCTCTGACTAGAGTCACGAGCTCCTGAGCCTTCTCTGCCGGGAAAACACCTTCTTCTGGTCTGTAATGCACAAGAAAATAAGGGATCCCTTCTGCGCTCATCAAACAACAATAAACAGTAATGCAGTAAATAATGAGTTCTCAAATGGATAAGTCTATGACTCAATTATAGTCTCTTTTGGTTCTTATATAAATCGGAAATGCTGGATGTAAGGAGACTCAATGCGTACCGTACTCACAAGGAGTCATGGTATGTCCCGCGTATAAAGGTGTCTTTAGTCGCTTGGTTCTTCTTTACCTTCTCCGAGGTGGAAAGATCTTATCCTCGTAGTTGGAAAGAAGAAAAAGTGGAAAAGAAGAACAACTGATGGTGTAGTATGTTCGTGCAAGCAGGAGATCGCTGGATATTGGTATCCCCACTGCAGCTCTCAGAGGCGCAGCAGTCCTCTATCTCCTCTTTTTTAGAATAGTCCACTTCTTCTGGTCTGTGTCCAGAATCATGCCCAGAAAGGGCAGACGTGTCGTAGGAATCAGCTGCTACTTTGGGATATTCAGAATCCAGCCGTGCTGTTGCAGCACTTCCTGAGAGTGTGCTACGCTGATCAGCAACTGCTCTCTGGACCTCGCCTTTATGAGAAGATCGTCCAAGTATGGGATAATTGTGACTCCTTGCTTTCGAAGGAGCACCATCATTTCCGCCATTACCTTGGTAAATATTCTCGGTGCCGTGGACAGCCCAAACGGCAACGTCTGGAATTGGTAATGACAGTCCTGTACCACAAATCTGAGGTACTCCTGATGAGGTGGATAAATGGGGACATGCAAGTAAACATCCTTGATGTCCAGAGACACCATAAAATCCCCCTCTTCCAGGCTTGCAATGACCGCTCTGAGCGATTCCATTTTGAACTTGAATCTTTTCAGATAAATGTTCAGGGACTTTAAATTCAATATGGGTTTGACCGAACAGTCCAGTTTCGTTACCACAAACATTGTGGAATAGTAACCCCTTCCCTGTTGAAGGAGGGGAACCTTTACCACCACCTGCTGGAGATATAACTTGTGAATTGCCGCTAACACTACTTCCCTTTCCATGGGGGAAGCTGGCAGGGCCGATTTGAGGTAACGGTGAAGGGGCATCACTTCGAACTCCAGCTTGTATCCCTGAGACACAATCTGTATAGCCCAGGGATCCACCTGTGAGCGAACCCACTGGTGGCTGAAATTTCGGAGACGCGCCCCCATCGCTCCTGGCTCCACCTGTGGAGCCCCAGCATTATGCGGTGGATTTAGTGGAAGCCGGGGAGGACTTCTGTTCCTGGGAACTAGCTGTATGGTGCAGCTTCTTTCCTCTACCCCTGCCTCTGGCAAGAAAGGATGCACCTCTGACTTTCTTGCTTTTTTGTGATCGAAAGGACTGCATTTGGTAATACGGTGCTTTCTTAGGCTGTGAGGGAATATATGGCAAAAAATTTGACTTCCCAGCCGTAGCTGTGGAAACTAGGTCCGAGAGACCGTCCCCAAACAATTCCTCACCCTTATAAGGTAAAACCTCCATGTGCTTTTTAGAGTCGGCATCACCTGTCCATTGCCGAGTCCACAGGACCCTTCTGGCAGAAATTGACATTGCATTTATTCTAGAGCCCAGTAGGCAAATGTCCATCTGGGCATCCCTCATATATAGGACGGCGTCTTTTATATGCCCCAGGGTCAGTAAAATAGTATCCTTGTCCAAGGTATCCAGTTCCTCAGACAGATTATCTGTCCATGCTGCTACAGCACTACACATCCAGGCCGACGCAATTGCCGTCCTCAGTAGAGTACCTGAATGCGTATAAACAGACTTCAGGATACTTTCCTGCTTCCTATACGCAGGATCCTTTAGGGAGGCCGTATCCTGTGATGGCAGGGCCACCTTCTTAGATAAGCGTGTCAGAGCTTTGTCTACCCTAGGGGAGGATTCCCAGCGCATCCTGTCCGTTGGCGGGAAGGGGTACGCCATAAGTAACCTTTTGGAAATCAGCACTTTCCTATCAGGAGAATCACCCAGGCTCCTGACTTAACAAGAGCCACATGCTGAAGTTAGGTAACAAAGCACTCCCAAACAGGTGTGCTGCAACACACAGAAGCCAGTCTCCAGGTTGCTAGGAGACAGCCAGATCAGCAAGCAGAGATAAGCTGCTACTGTAACTCATAACAGCCTCCCAACTTTCTTAATATGAAAATAGGAATCAGAAAAGAGGGCGTGGGCTCACAACAGGGAATGTGACCTCTTGTAAATCACCTACCTACAAGTCATCAAGCAGGGAGCATGCTCCGCACCAGGGGTGTATCTAGGGTCCCAAACGCCCCAGGCAAAGTAAAGGACTGGTGTCCCCCATCATTGAAATAGGGAAGGCGCGTGTGTCAAAAAAAGGGTGTGGCCGCTCAATAGTACCCCAATTCAAATTACACTCCACAGTAGTGTCGCTTACTCACATTACACAGCACAGTAATGTCCATTATTCAGGTTATTTTACACAGTCATGCCCCTTATACACATTATGCCACAAACTAGTGCATATCTATATATATATATATTATATAACAATCCAATGACTGCTGGCACCCTTATGCTTTTTTCATCTGCTCTGGTGCCCAGAACCAGTGATACATATCCTTCTAAAAAAGCGACTGGCACTCAGGAGACTGCTGAGAATGTTAAATGTATTGCCCCAATATCAATGTTCTGGGGGTATAAGCCGCGTCGTCAGGACCATATACCTGTTTATAAAATATATATCCACACTATTCCCCAGCACTCCAGGATCCCCTCAGGGTAACATGCTCAAGTGCTCCCCTACCGGGTGTGTGTCCCCAAATATGCAGGCAGGAGAGGACAGGCTACCAAACAAAAATGCAAAGAGAAATGTAACTTGCGCCCCTGTAGCGACTTTGTACAAAAACCCTTTAGGAACACCACTCCTAATACCACATTTACAACAACAAATTTAGGGTAGTCCACTAGCGCTACTAGATACTCCTAAATCAAAGTTCTTGGGAAGCTTTTTCCAGATATTTTTCTCCTTCTTAGAGGTAAAGATAATACCATCAATGCTCAGTCAGTCACAACCTTCTTATAGATCGCACCTTTGAACTGACCTCCTCTTAACGGGGGATGTTCATCAAAAGGTTTCTTTTACACACTAATTTTTTAGCCCCGGGTGGTAAGGTTTTTCCACATTTTTCTCTAAACAACGAACTGTGATTTTTGGAGTAATTTCCAGATCCTTTTTTTGGAGATATTACATCACTCCCTGTGTATTTCTGAGGGATGTATGGTGGGATAAACTCTTGGCCACTGTTGTGAGGGCTATTTTTTAATATATGTATTTTTAAAGGATCATTTTTATGGAGTATATGTTTTATGTCCTGTTGGAAATATATTTTTGACATTTTTTGATGAACTTTGGATATCCGTTTTATACATGGTTTGAGGATTATTTGCTGTCCCAAAAAGAATCAAGGAGGCATACGGAGAAAGAAACATTTCAAGGCACATAGGGCCTTATTTTAAGGTGAGCCTTGTGTTTATGGGAGGGGGTCTACTCCAATGATATGTGTGCAAGGTGTCATATAAAGAGAAAAACCAAGTAAAGGAAAGAAACCTTTCAAGGCACATAGGGCACGTGTATGAGGTGAGCGTCCTTTTCTGAGGGAGAGTGAGATTATAAGGATCAGATGTACCAATGGTTGTGTAAAAGAAACCTTTTGATGTACATCCCACGTTAAGAGGTGGTCAGTTCAAAGGTGCGATCTATAAGAAGCACTTAGGGAGATGCTGGGCGTGCCCCTGTCTCTCTTTCCAGTTAATAGACACCGCAAGCATGTGTACACCATCTGCTCACTGCTTGCTCTGCTAAGCAGAAGAGTGGGTAGGAGGAGGCTTTTTAAAACCCCTTGTTGGGAGGTATACTTGAATTTGTAACAAATGCCAATATAGCTCCGGATAATGGGATCACTGTGTGGAGAACTGTCATTTAAGTCACATTAAGCAATTAATAGAATATGTGAATAAGTCACCTCAAGATACATTGGGGGATATTAAATTGTTTGAAAAGTCAGTTGGGTGTCTGTTTCTTCCTGTCTAATAGATTGAAAAGTCGGTTGGGTGTCTGTTTTTCCTAACAATTGAATTCCGCCCATTATGTTAATAATGGGCATATTTATCAGTTATCAGGTTTTACACCTAACAATTATCATTTCTTATCACCCTTATTGCAGCAATAAGAAATTAACATTTGCCTAGATGTACTAATATACACAATGCAGGGACAGGGGCTCCGAAAGACGCCCATCCCTGCGATGTGTTAGGAATGAAGTGATTGCTTTAGCAGTTGCTTCATTGCTCTTTTAGGACCCCAGCAGCATCACTGTACATGTGTGGTCTACTGACCACGCATGTGTGGTGTCCATTGTCGGGGGAACCTCTCCCACTAAGTTTTGAGGAATATAGCCCAAAGGCTACAGTGGCTAAAGCCATGTAATTCTGACAGCCTATGGGACTGCAGCTGCTTTTGGAAATAAAGGGATAGCGGCAGATATACAGCTATCTGCTGCAGTTCTTTCTTTTTGCATTGGGGTAATACTGTACTTAATATGTGCAGATATACCCCAAAACACCCGTTTTCAGTGGCTATGCCACAAATATCGAATGATAAATAGTATATTAACATTTTTGTTTTTTGCATTGTGTTTATCAAGTGTCCGGTGACCATTTCTATTCTCACTTGCCCAAGGTCCAAGCATTAATAATAGGATTTTAATTACCTACCGGTAAATCCTTTTCTCGTAGTCCATAGAGGATTTATGACATAATGCTCTTGCAAGTAACATGTTGTAAACTGTATACTATACACAGATGTTGGCTTAAGCTAGAAAAAAACATGTTGTTCTGGTGATTACAGTAAGAAGTTGCTGTTAAGTTTTGTTTTAAGTCCCTGAAGGTTACAGTCTCACAATGAGGTTGATTTGGTACACTTTTGTTTGTCTGCTCTTCATTTAGGTTTAGTCTTGTGATAGTACACCGTACTTCATTTTGAGAAAAATGAAAACACAGTTATTTGTGTCCTATTTTTATACTTCAAATTATACAACCCTAACAGACAGTGATTCCCCAGATGGGATGCGTTTATGTGACCGGCGATCAGGAGACTGCCGGACACAATACCAACGCCAAGATCCCGGCATCTGAAAATCCCTCCGGTCGGCATGCTGACCAACTGGGATATTTCCCACTCGTGGGTGTTCACGACACCCACAGAGTGGGTACAGAACCTGTGGCAAGCACAGCAAACCACCCAGCCCGCTGTGAGTTTGAGCCCGCTATGCCCGCTGCGTGTCAACAGCAGGGATCTTAGCATCGGTATTGTGACCGGTGGTCTCCTATAGAGTGGGAATAGAACCTGTGGCGAGTGCATCGAGCCACCGAGCCCACAAGGGGACTCATTGCACTCGCCCCCTGCCGGTTTTCCGCAGCCGGGATCCCAGCGATCAGCATTCCAACACCGGGATCCCATACCCAACCCAGAGAGACATTACTTTGTAACATATATATCTTATTCTATTTATTAATAGAATAAATTTGCCTACATCAGATTTGCAACAGTGTATAATATACTGTATGTTACATTGTTCATTATGCTCTGTGAGCGACATCGCCTGGTGTGTTGCCCTCCCAGTCTGGGCCACCCAACATGGGCATACACACTGTGCAATATCGCCGGAGCATGCAGCTTTGGACGATGAGTCCAAATTGAGCTGCATGCACGTCCTAGACTGAGGGTCATTAAACCATTACACACGGTCGAGATACGTTATTCTGACCACCTCCTACATTGACGTTGGCAGCGCATAGCCCATGAAGTGTGTCACGTGTCGTGCGCTGGCCTGGGTGTGCAATAAGCCGTCTGCACACACATCAATCGTTGCTGTCATGGGTAAAAGGGGATACTTATCCGAGTTGCAAAAAGACATGATTATCGGCTTTTGGGCAAAGGGTGGCAGAATTTCTGAAAAAGCGCAGTTTGTGAACTGTGCACGTGCTGCTGTTGGGAAAGTGTGCTGTGACTGGACAAATGGCACCAATGCGAATAACCGACATGGAAACTGCGGAGTACCACATGCCATTGATGTGAGAAGTGGATGTTGTTTATGAAGATGCGTGAGGGCTGACCGATATGCTACAGTGGAGCAGCTCCCCATCAAAATGTACCTGGGGCTACCAGACGTATGTCTAAAATGACAGTTCAGGCTGTCTAGCTGCTGTCCGTGATGCACATGGCGGTTACTCTGACTATTAGCTGGTGGTCATAATAATGTGACTGAACAATTACTAAACAATTAGTCATTTTTTAATAGAGATGAGCGGGTTCGGTTTCTCTGAAACCGAACCCGCACGAACTTCATGTTTTTTTTCACGGGTCCGAGCAGACTCGGATCCTCCCGCCTTGCTCGGTTAACCCGAGCGCGCCCGAACGTCATCATGACGCTGTCGGATTCTCGCGAGACTCGGATTCTATATAAGGAGCCGCGCGTCGCCGCCATTTTCACACGTGCATTGAGATTGATAGGGAGAGGACGTGGCTGGCGTCCTCTCCATTAGAAATTAGATTAGAAGAGAGAGAGAGATTGTGCAGAGTCAGACAGAGTTTACCACAGTGACCAGTGCAGTTGTTGTTAGTTAACTTTTATTTATTTTAATATAATATATCCGTCCGTTCTCTGCTATATCCGTTCTCTGCCTGAAAAAAAACGATACACAGCAGCAGCCAGTCACACAGTGTGACTCAGTCTGTGTGCACTCAGCTCAGCCCAGTGTGCTGCACATCAATGTATAAAAGGCAAAGCTTATAATAATTGTGGGGGAGACTGGGGAGCACTGCAGGTTGTTATAGCAGGAGCCCCCAGGAGTACATAATATTATATTAATTTAAAATTAAACAGTGCACACTTTTGCTGCAGGAGTGCCACTGCCAGTGTGACTAGTGGTGACCAGTGCCTGACCACCAGTATAGTAGTATATTGTTGTATGTATTGTATACTATCTCTTTATCAACCAGTCTATATTAGCAGCAGACACAGTACAGTGCGGTAGTTCACGGCTGTGGCTACCTCTGTGTCGGCAGTCGGAACTCGGCAGGCAGTCCGTCCATCCATAATTGTATTACAATATATACCACCTAACCGTGGTATTTTTTTTTCTTTCTTTATACCGTCGTCATAGTGTCATACTAGTTGATATGAGTATACTACTATCTCTTTATCAACCAGTGTACAGTGCGGTAGTTCACGGCTGTGGCTACCTCTGTGTCGGCAGTCGGCAGGCAGTCCGTCCATCCATAATTGTATTATTATTATAATATATACCACCTAACCGTGGTTTTTTTTTCATTCTTTATACCGTCGTCATAGTGTCATACTAGTTGTTACGAGTATACTACTATCTCTTTATCAACCAGTGTACAGTGCGGTAGTTCACGGCTGTGGCTACCTCTGTGTCGGCAGTCGGCAGGCAGTCCGTCCATCCATAATTGTATTATTATTATAATATATACCACCTAACTGTGGTATTTTTTTTTCTTTCTTTATACCGTCGTCATAGTGTCATACTAGTTGTTACGAGTATACTACTATCTCTTTATCAACCAGTGTACAGTGCGGTAGTTCACGGCTGTGGCTACCTCTGTGTCGGCAGTCGGCAGGCAGTCCGTCCATCCATAATTGTATTATTATTATAATATATACCACCTAACCGTGGTTTTTTTTTCATTCTTTATACCGTCGTCATAGTGTCATACTAGTTGTTACGAGTATACTACTATCTCTTTATCAACCAGTGTACAGTGCGGTAGTTCACGGCTGTGGCTACCTCTGTGTCGGCAGTCGGCAGGCAGTCCGTCCATCCATAATTGTATTATTATTATAATATATACCACCTAACCGTGGTTTTTTTTTCATTCTTTATACCGTCGTCATAGTGTCATACTAGTTGTTACGAGTATACTACTATCTCTTTATCAACCAGTGTACAGTGCGGTAGTTCACGGCTGTGGCTACCTCTGTGTCGGCAGTCGGCAGGCAGTCCGTCCATCCATAATTGTATTATTATTATAATATATACCACCTAACCGTGGTTTTTTTATACGACCTAACCGTGGCAGTCCGTCCATAATTGTATACTAGTATCCAATCCATCCATCTCCATTGTTTACCTGAGGTGCCTTTTAGTTCTGCCTATAAAATATGGAGAACAAAAAAGTTGAGGTTCCAAAATTAGGGAAAGATCAAGATCCACTTCCACCTCGTGCTGAAGCTGCTGCCACTAGTCATGGCCGAGACGATGAAATGCCAGCAACGTCGTCTGCCAAGGCCGATGCCCAATGTCATAGTACAGAGCATGTCAAATCCAAAACACCAAATATCAGAAAAAAAAGGACTCCAAAACCTAAACTAAAATTGTCGGAGGAGAAGCGTAAACTTGCCAATATGCCATTTACCACACGGAGTGGCAAGGAACGGCTGAGGCCCTGGCCTATGTTCATGGCTAGTGGTTCAGCTTCACATGAGGATGGAATCACTCAGCCTCTCGCTAGAAAAATGAAACGACTCAAGCTGGCAAAAGCACAGCAAAGAACTGTGCGTTCTTCGAAATCCCAAATCCACAAGGAGAGTCCAATTGTGTCGGTTGCGATGCCTGACCTTCCCAACACTGGATGTGAAGAGCATGCGCCTTCCACCATTTGCACGCCCCCTGCAAGTGCTGGAAGGAGCACCCGCAGTCCAGTTCCTGATAGTGAGATTGAAGATGTCAGTGTTGAAGTCCACCAGGATGAGGAGGATATGGGTGTTGCTGGCGCTGGGGAGGAAATTGACAAGGAGGATTCTGATGGTGAGGTGGTTTGTTTAAGTCAGGCACCCGGGGAGACACCTGTTGTCCGTGGGACGAATATGGCCGTTGACATGCCAGGTGAAAATACCAAAAAAATCAGCTCTTCGGTGTGGAGGTATTTCACCAGAAATGCGGACAACAGGTGTCAAGCCGTGTGTTCCCTTTGTCAAGCTGTAATAAGTAGGGGTAAGGACGTTAACCACCTCGGAACATCCTCCCTTATACGTCACCTGCAGCGCATTCATAATAAGTCAGTGACAAGTTCAAAAACTTTGGGTGACAGCGGAAGCACTCCACTGACCAGTAAATCCCTTCCTCTTGTAACCAAGCTCACGCAAACCACCCCACCAACTCCCTCAGTGTCAATTTCCTCCTTCCCCAGGAATGCCAATAGTCCTGCAGGCCATGTCACTGGCAAGTCTGACGAGTCCTCTCCTGCCTGGGATTCCTCCGATGCATCCTTGCGTGTAACGCCTACTGCTGCTGGCGCTGCTGTTGTTGCTGCTGGGAGTCGATGGTCATCCCAGAGAGGAAGTCGTAAGACCACTTTTACTACTTCCACCAAGCAATTGACTGTCCAACAGTCATTTGCGAGGAAGATTAAATATCACAGCAGTCATCCTGCTGCAAAGCGGATAACTGAGACCTTGACATCCTGGGTGGTGAGAAACGTGGTTCCGGTATCCATCATTACTGCAGAGCCAACTAGAGACTTGTTGGAGGTACTGTGTCCCCGGTACCAAATACCATCTAGGTTCCATTTCTCTAGGGTTGCGATACCGAAAATGTACACAGACCTCAGAAAAAGAGTCACCAGTGTCCTAAAAAATGCAGCTGTACCCAATGTCCACTTAACCACGGACATGTGGACAAGTGGAGCAGGGCAGGGTCAGGACTATATGACTGTGACAGCCCACTGGGTAGATGTATGGACTCCCGCCGCAAGAACAGCAGCGGCGGCACCAGTAGCAGCATCTCGCAAACGCCAACTCGTTCCTAGGCAGGCTACGCTTTGTATCACCGGTTTCCAGAATACGCACACAGCTGAAAACCTCTTACGGCAACTGAGGAAGATCATCGCGGAATGGCTTACCCCAATTGGACTCTCCTGTGGATTTGTGGCATCGGACAACGCCAGCAATATTGTGCGTGCATTACATCTGGGCAAATTCCAGCATGTCCCATGTTTTGCACATACCTTGAATTTGGTGGTGCAGTATTTTTTAAAAAACGACAGGGGCGTGCAAGAGATGCTGTCGGTGGCCAGAAAAATTGCGGGACACTTTCGGCGTACAGGCAGCACGTACAGAAGACTGGAGCACCACCAAAAACGCCTGAACCTGCCCTGCCATCATCTGAAGCAGGAGGTGGTAACGAGGTGGAATTCAACCCTCTATATGCTTCAGAGGTTGGAGGAGCAGCAAAAGGCCATTCAAGCCTATACAACTGACCACGATATAGGAGGTGGAATGCACCTGTCTCAAGCGCAGTGGAGAATGATTTCAACGTTGTGCAAGGTTCTGCAACCTTTTGAACTTGCCACACGTGAAGTCAGTTCAGACACTGCCAGCCTGAGTCAGGTCATTCCCCTCATCAGGCTTTTGCAGAAGAAGCTGGAGACATTGAAGGAGGAGCTAAGACAGAGCGATTCCGCTAGGCATGTGGGACTTGTGGATGGAGCCCTTAATTCGCTTAACAAGGATTCACGGGTGGTCAATCTGTTGAAATCAGAGCACTACATTTTGGCCACCGTGCTCGATCCTAGATTTAAAACCTACCTTGGATCTCTCTTTCCGGCGCACACAAGTCTGCTGGGTTTCAAAGACCTGCTGGTGAGAAAATTGTCAAGTCAAGCGGAACGCGACCTGTCAACATCTCCTCCTTCACATTCTCCCGCAACTGGGGGTGCGAGGAAAAGGCTCAGAATTCCGAGCCCACCCGCTGGCGGTGATGCAGGGCAGTCTGGAGCGACTGCTGATGCTGACATCTGGTCCGGACTGAAGGACCTGACAACCATTACGGACATGTCGTCTACTGTCACTGCATATGATTCTATCACCATTGATAGAATGGTGGAGGATTATATGAGTGACCGCATCCAAGTAGGCACGTCACACAGTCCGTACTTATACTGGCAGGAAAAAGAGGCAATTTGGAGGCCCTTGCACAAACTGGCTTTATTCTACCTAAGTTGCCCTCCCACAAGTGTGTACTCCGAAAGAGTGTTTAGTGCCGCCGCTCACCTTGTCAGCAATCGGCGTACGAGGTTACATCCAGAAAATGTGGAGAAGATGATGTTCATTAAAATGAATTATAATCAATTCCTCCGCGGAGACATTGACCAGCAGCAATTGCCTCCACAAAGTACACAGGGAGCTGACATGGTGGATTCCAGTGGGGACGAATTGATAATCTGTGAGGAGGGGGATGTACACGGTGATATATCGGAGGATGATGATGAGGTGGACATCTTGCCTCTGTAGAGCCAGTTTGTGCAAGGAGAGATTAATTGCTTCTTTTTTGGTGGGGGTCCAAACCAACCCGTCATTTCAGTCACAGTCGTGTGGCAGACCCTGTCACTGAAATGATGGGTTGGTTAAAGTGTGCATGTCCTGTTTTGTTTATACAACATAAGGGTGGGTGGGAAGGGCCCAAGGACAATTCCATCTTGCACCTCTTTTTTCTTTTATTTTTCTTTGCGTCATGTGCTGTTTGGGGAGGGTTTTTTGGAAGGGACATCCTGCGTGACACTGCAGTGCCACTCCTAGATGGGCCCGGTGTTTGTGTCGGCCACTAGGGTCGCTTATCTTTCTCACACAGCTACCTCATTGCGCCTCTTTTTTTCTTTGCGTCATGTGCTGTTTGGGGAGGGTTTTTTGGAAGGGACATCCTGCGTGACACTGCAGTGCCACTCCTAGATGGGCCCGGTGTTTGTGTCGGCCACTAGGGTCGCTTATCTTTCTCACACAGTCAGCTACCTCATTGCGCCTCTTTTTTTCTTTGCGTCATGTGCTGTTTGGGGAGGGTTTTTTGGAAGGGACATCCTGCGTGACACTGCAGTGCCACTCCTAGATGGGCCCGGTGTTTGTGTCGGCCACTAGGGTCGCTTATCTTTCTCACACAGCTACCTCATTGCGCCTCTTTTTTTCTTTGCGTCATGTGCTGTTTGGGGAGGGTTTTTTGGAAGGGACATCCTGCGTGACACTGCAGTGCCACTCCTAGATGGGCCCGGTGTTTGTGTCGGCCACTAGGGTCGCTTATCTTTCTCACACAGTCAGCTACCTCATTGCGCCTCTTTTTTTCTTTGCGTCATGTGCTGTTTGGGGAGGGTTTTTTGGAAGGGACATCCTGCGTGACACTGCAGTGCCACTCCTAGATGGGCCCGGTGTTTGTGTCGGCCACTAGGGTCGCTAATCTTACTCACACAGCTACCTCATTGCGCCTCTTTTTTTCTTTGCGTCATGTGCTGTTTGGGGAGGGTTTTTTGGAAGGGACATCCTGCGTGACACTGCAGTGCCACTCCTAGATGGGCCCGGTGTTTGTGTCGGCCACTAGGGTCGCTTATCTTACTCACACAGCGACCTCGGTGCAAATTTTAGGACTAAAAATAATATTGTGAGGTGTGATGTGTTCAGAATAGGCTGAAAATGAGTGTAAATTATGTTTTTTGAGGTTAATAATACTTTGGGATCAAAATTACCCCCAAATTCTATGATTTAAGCTGTTTTTTAGGGTTTTTTGAAAAAAACACCCGAATCCAAAACACACCCGAATCCGACAAAAAAAATTCGGTGAGGTTTTGCCAAAACGCGGTCGAACCCAAAACACGGCCGCGGAACCGAACCCAAAACCAAAACACAAAACCCGAAAAATTTCCGGCGCTCATCTCTATTTTTTAATACAAATTATTGGTCGGTATTGTATGTTTCTTTAAGTGAGGAATATCTTGGTTCGGTCACTATAAGTAATAATTTTTCTCACTATTATTTTAACATTTTAAAATAAAAGTTAAACATTTTTTTTAATAACCTCACAAAACACCTTACATCAATAAAAGAAATATACATATGTTCCCCTAATAAGAGTTTTCTCTCTTTTTTTACGTCTTGCAAAAATCACTTGTCTCACTTTTAAAAATACTTGCAATACTTGCAATTGTTACATAAGCTCCATAGTGATGTTTAATGAAAGACATTTTACTAAGCACAAAGAATTGAAAGAAAATGTCAGAAACATTGGCAGAATAATCTTTGTTTAATTTGCATGACCTCTGTTTACTTTTTAATTAAACCTTAATGATTGTTTACACAAAACTGTGTTAAAGCCAAAGTTTTGCAAAGTACTGCAGTGATTTTATTTCTCTGCTTCACTGCTGGAGAAGAGGCCTCATTCACACATTGGGAGACATTTCAGCTCAGGGCCACGTAACAGGAAAACCAAATACAAAGTTAAAAGCAGAAGTTACAATAAAAATACTGATTAAAATTAAAAAAAAAACAAAAAACAAAAACGACATCATGTTGACAAACCTGACTGGACACTGAGAGCAAATAGACTAACGAGATTTTATTGACATCAGTACTTTGTAGGTCCACCATGTGCAGTGATTATTGCAGAGGCAGGTCCACCATGTACAATGATTATTGTAGACACCCTTCTTGGCAAACTGTCCACAAGTTCCTGGACAACAGCTGGCGGTATGCTTTGTCATTCTGCCTTAAGTACAGTGACCAACTGCGACATTGAAGGAGGCTGATTCAGCCTAGAACACACCTGTTGCTCCAGTTCATACCTGAGGTTCTCAATAGGGTTAACATCTGGAATCTGAGCTGGCCAGTCCATCTGGGTTAGCAAATTCTCTGTATATCACATTTCTGACGCCATGCCCCTGCAATGCCACATCGCAGCCCCCCACCACCCCGCAAGGGCCTCTGCCTGTGTTTGCATCAATGCGATACAATCGCATCTCCTAGGCCGCGCACGTGCAGAAGGGGTCCTTGCATGTGCGCATTGGTCAGAAATTCAGGAATATGCTATCGCATCACACCAGTGATCCAAACTGAATAAGGCCTCAGCACACTGCATTGTCCCCATTCTTTTAGTTATTCCATCTCTGCAGAACAGCAACTCTGCCATCCAGTGATGCTGCCATGGCTACATTGTATGTTATAGCTCTTGTGCTGCCCATGTCAGGCCACTTCTACAAAATGTTAGAGGGCCACTTTTAGTTCCCAATCCGCCCCTGGTATCAGACACAACTCCAGCAAAAGACACTAGGAAGGCAGTAATTGCGTACAATCAGGCCCTATGAGGAGGGATCCCACATCCCTCAACAGACCAAACCCCCATTAGGGCTGCTTCCATAAATTCCCGGGCTGGTTTTCCATTCCAATCTGCCCCTACTTACCATCCGCCATAGTTCCACTGTCCAGGTTATTGTGCTCTTTTCACCACCTAAGCGCTGGACTGCATTCTTCTTTGTTAAGAGAGGTTTATGAGCAGCTGCTCACCCATAATATCCAAGTGCATGGACCTCCCTACAAAGTGTTCTTGTGGAAACTGGCACATTAGTGGCCATTTAAAACTTGTGTGCAATGGTATGCATGAGACGACCCCTGTTCTTTTGCAGCTCCCCGGTTAGCACTCTCCGGTCCCTGGGTTGCAGTTTGGGGGTTTTCCAGGGCAAGATGATTCCTAAGATTTGGGAAGAAAAAAAGGAAGAACCTGTTTTGTTGACGCACTAAAGAAAGATTTATAATGAAATAAACACTTTTATATGATATATTTAGGTGCCAGAAAGTAACCATATGAATAAACAGGACACAGAAGCAGTTACAACTGAGACACTGGGCGGGATGTACTATCAATGATAGCAGGTCATCGCCGGTCATAGCAATGATACTAATCGCATATGTATTAACAGGGGTATCTCAGGGGTGTGCTGCGATCAGTGATGGTCCGCAGGAGAGGGTTTGAGGAGGCTCCCCTCACCTCCCAGCCCCGGGAGGTGACGTGCAGGGAGTCCCTATGATCCTCCTTCTTCCCCCTGCAGCCGGAAGGAGACAAGGTTGTGCTGTGGGGGAGAAGGACGAAAGGGGCCGGTGGGAGGGAGGTCGTCATGGGCGACGCAGGTCGGCGGCGGTGGTAAGAAGCTCATAGGCTTCTATAGGGGCGGTGGGGTCTTAGTACATACGAAAATGCAGTAAAACCCCAGAAAACGTGTTTTACCGCATTTTCCCTTTAGTACATCCAGCCCACTGTGTCTAAATACAATGTTGCAAATCCTGTGAATAGTTTCATGAATAAGTTAACAGTGATAAAATCAATGTTAACAACACATAGCATTGTAACATTTACTTTCAGGACATTCTCAATTTGGAAATATAGGTGGTCATTCCGAGTTGTTCGCTCGTTGCCGATTTTCGCTACGGTGCGATTAAGGCAAAAATGCGCATGCGCATGGTTCGCAGTGTGCATGCGGTTAGTTATTTTACTAAGAATTTAGTAGATTTACTCATGGCAGAACGAACCTTTTTCATCGTTGAAGTGATCGGAGTGTGATTGTCAGGAAGTGGGTGTTTCTGGGTGGAAACTGGCCGTTTTATGGGAGTGTGCGGAAAAACGCAGGCGTGTCAGGCAAAAACGCGGGAGTGTCTGGAGAAACGGGGGAGTGGTTGGCCGGACGCTGGGCGTGTGTGTGACGTCAAACCAGGAACGAAACGGCCTCAACTGATCGCTATTTGTGAGTAGGTCTCGAGCTACTCAGAAACTGCTATGAAATTTATTTTCGCAATATTGCGAGTCTTTCGTTCGCTATTCTGCTAAGCTAAGATTCACTCCCAGAGGGCGATGGCTTAGCTTGTGCAATGCTGCTAAAAGCAGCTAACGAGCGAACAACTCGGAATGAGGGCCATAGTCCTTTTGTTATGAACTATATGATGATATAAATAGTGACAGCTGCCTAACGAATATCTTTCATGTAAGGAAAATAAAAAGGATATATTTCAGATAAAAAATACACGAATAAAACCCTCCTAGAAATGATAGATTATTTGCCCTATGGCTTAATAAACCACGCTATCTTACCTAAGATACAAAATAGTGCTATGGTTTAAATACAATACATCACGGCGAGCCCAATACCAGCAATTAACATAGTGTATATACTAATGGTGGACTTGACTGATCACTTGGAAATATTACTGATTGAACTTGGTGCCTAATGATAGGCACAAATCCACCTTAATACACTTCATTGATATTAATTTCTAGATATAAATATTTAGTTTTCAATATTGGAAATTAGCAGAGATAAGTGAAGAATCAACGAGCATTCCTCTGTATGTTGGTTGCTTTATATTACCATTGGGGTTGCTATACCCTTAACAGCAACATATCCAAGTCAAATAGATAAAGACCAATAAGAACTATTTTGTACATATTGGTTGCTTTACATTTAAATTGGGACTGCTACATCCCCTAAAAGCAACCCTACTTACATTCTCAGCCAAATAAATAAGGATTATTCCTTTCATGGCATTAATAGTGAGTTTGAAGCATCTTGACGTACTAAAATCTTTGGATATTACAGCTGGGTTTGGGACTATAGATATAGTGTACATTCAGTAATAATACATAAAGGCACTGATATTCCCAATAACCTTTAATTGGAGAATAAATTATATGTATTCATACCCATCTATACTAATAGCCTCTATGCTATGGAAATGATCCTATGAGGTATTTTTGATGAGTAGATGGTGAAAGTGTGGAGACTGACCAACTGGATAGTAGATACCAATATATTAAAGTGTAAGTCAGTCCTTGATAACATCTCATAATAGCAAAGTGACTGAATGGTGGAGATAGTTTGATAATTATAACAACTGATTATTGTTATGGACATGTTTTTTAATTTCTTATTCACATTCTTTATTTTTTCTTACACTCACATATCTGTTACAGTGCATACACACGGAGCGATATTGCTGAGAGATTTTGACTATATAGTCAAAATCGCTCAGAAAGTTAGTGCATATCGCTCTGTGTGTACACAACCAGCGATAGCGATGCGCGTCCCCGCCAGGTCGCTATCGCTGCTAAAAATAGACTGTGCAGGCAAGTCAATTTTGGCTAGGTCGCTGGAAAAGAAAAAGCATCCCCTTGCTTTAAATGAGTTAGCCAAAATCGCCCATAGCCAAAATCGCTGGTAAAGTTAGTCAAAATCGCTGTAAAAGTTAGTCAAAATCTCCTACTGCCAGTTCAAGGGAAAACGCTCAGTCAAAATCTCTCATAGTCAAATTCTCTCCGTGTGTATGCACCTTAAATGTCTGTGATTGTAACTCTTATGTATCACTGCAGTTTGGGAGTATACTATACCCTATTTTAGATTGTGTCATATTAAAGGTTATATTTTATGATAAATCTTTCTTTAGTGCGTCAACAATACAGGTTCTTCCTTTTATCTTCCCAGATCTTAGTTTTATATATATATACTGTAGTTGACAGCACCCCCTGAATAGATGGAATATTACCTATGATATAGAGATGGGTCCAATTTGTTGCTGTGTGGAAACAAATTACATACACCTACAATATCAATATATATTGAGTGTGCAGATATTAAATCTCCTCAAGATGCATTCCTGCAATGACTTTTCTTCTTCCAGGCATCAATGACAAAAGACACAGTGGATTTAAGAACCTTCCTAACATCTGCAAAGCTTCTCAAACTCATATCTCTTTACTCATTCTGGCAAGCCTTTTTGTTAGCAAATAATCGAATCAGTGCCCCTCTACCCATTTTATACTCTAACAAACATGTGTCTGCTGCAGAAGTACACCATTTCATTTCACTGTCCCATCACTTTTGACTACATAGTATGTTTAACAGATGACACAAGCAGTACTGCACACAGCAAGCTGGACAGCAATCAACATTGGCCCTCATTCCGAGTTGAACGCTGTTTTTTTTTCACACGCAAGCAGCATTCGCATGCTAGCGAATGCATTGCGCAATTGCAAATACACATCCAACGTGCACTAGTGCACACAAATGTGTAGCAATGTAAAAAATAGGTGGATTCAAATACAATGTGCATGGGAGTGAAGCGTTTGCAAGTCTGCAAATAGCAGCACTAGCAAAAAATTTACTTACTGGCCACCATATCGGCACCCTCATCCTCCACTTCTGATGGGGCCATCGTGGCCCACTTGCCCTCCTCATCTTCTTTGGAGAAAGAGGAGTTTGGATTTTGAACGGGGGTAGGGGCTTGAAAGGAGGTGGGAGGTTGGACGGGGAAGGCGGATCAGTATGTGAGGTGTCAATGGTGGTTAGATTTTTAGTGGGGGATGGAGGATGAGTGGAGGAGTGTGGTTGAGAAGGGTGGTTGGATTGAGAGGGGGAGGGTGGTTGAGAGGGTGGTTGAGATTGAGAGGGGGAAGGGGGTTGAGAGGGTGGTTGAGATTGAGAGGGGGAGGGTGGTTGAGATGGGGGTTCAGATTGAGAGGGGGCAGATTGAAAGGTGGAGAGTGGTTGAAAGGGTGTCTGAGATTATGAGGGGGAGGGTGGTTGAGAGAGGGGGTCAGAATGATGGGGGCAAGAAGATTGAGAGTGGTGGGCATATTGATGGGGGAGGAAGATTGAGAGTGGTGGCCAGATTGAGTGGGGGAGGCAGATTGAGAGGTGGGTTCAGATTGAGTGGTGGATGAAGATTGAGAGGGGAGGTCAGGTTGAGTGGTGGAGGAAGATTGAGAGGGGGGGTCAGATTGATGGGGGAGGGTGGTTGAGAGGGGGAGGAGGAGAAGGAGGAGGATTGATCGGGGGAGGTTGGTTGAGTGGGGGAGGATTGGTGAAGTTCCTCTCCTGAGACCTGCCTTTGTGCTGTGCCTAAAGAGATAGAAACATACAAATATGTAATTATGTTTTGATAAAAAATAATCTTTTGTTAAATGATTTAACAAATCTAAAAAAAAGTATGTTTGTGTTTATTCTCATATGGTACCATTGTGATATTTGTATGTTAAGAATTATATTGTGGTTTTTATACATTTGTAACCTTTTTATTTATTATAATATAAAACAGTTTTTTAGGTACAATAATTTGCTTTTATAAATTCCACAGGCATACAGCAATATACTGGTCCACAGGAGTACGCAGGAGTTCTCCGGTGGACCACTGCGCCTTGGCCTACCACCTGCACCTCTAGGGATCCTGCTCCAGCTTGTGCACTTTAATTATACATAAGACATATGTAAACTTAGACTATGCAGGACTATGGCCATTTTTATGGCACATTATCATGCTTGCATTAGTAATGTTTACTGTATATATTTATGAAGGACCACAGTCCATGCACTCTAAACTTGTATGTCAAACCAAAGTGGTGTCTGTCTACAGCCTCTCTGGAGACTGGCCAGACCCCTACACATGGGCCCCTACACTGCATTCCAACAGATAAGTACCCCAATTATTTTGTAACATTATTTGTTTTAGTTGTCATTTGTATGCACAGCTCACTATTAAATTGTATTTATTTCCTGTGTTACCGTGAAGTCAAAACCAGTTGTATTAGGTTTTGTAAGTATAGGGTTTTGAACATACTACATTTCTAGCCATACTTTTATTAGTGAATTATGCAGAACCAGAGAAATAATTCCCCTTTTTCCAAAAATGTTCCTTAGGAACCCATTCAAAATTACATCATTCTCCTTGGCTGCAGGAGATCACCCATTATTACTCATTATTTTATATCTACTGGAAATCACTAAAGTTGTGCCAGACAGATCCCTGGTACTTGGTTACATTGCAAAGACAACATAGCTTATCTATCTAGAGTACATCATACTGTACCTTATGATGCATGATGGTAGTGTCAGCTTGATGTGGGCTGTGCTTATCTTTAAGTTGGGACAGATGATCCATTCATAGGGCATAATGTGTCGCTCCAGTGATATTGTGATACTGTAGCTATAAAAATCCATATAAGTGAAGCTCTTCATTTTTTGTTTTGTTGTTGTAGGTTTTATGGTGGATTTATGGTGGATTATTCACTATCCCCACTACAAATTACAGTAGCTGCTGTCTTATTATATTACATATATATGAATTTTTTAAATATTGTAATTTAATTTAATTTTTTAATAGTGCCTGGGTTCTTTTCTTTGTGTGACAAAACCTACTTGGCTTGCCAGAAAACTGAACAGGAAGTATATGATCCAAAGCACACGTCAACCAAACAAAGGCTTAAGAAAATGAAGTTCAAAGTCTTAGAATGGGGTGCAGTTTGGATGTCTCCAGTCACTATATCATCAGTGTCTCTGTAGACAGAAGAAAGCCGGTCCTGGGATCCCGTCATGCTTAAAATGCTACTTAAAGCATTTTGACCATATGGACAACATAACATTAAGAGGCATTTTTATCAATAAAAATTAGCAAAAGATACACCAAAAACACACGTTTTCAAGAGTATCCACAAGTATTAACTATCCCCGAATTTATGTACAGGGGACCACAACAGATATTGCTACTAAACTATGCAGACTTTATAACTTTAAACGTGTGGCTTCATGAGCATGTTTAAAGTTATATCACCTGCATGGTTAAAATACTGTAAGTAGCAGTTTAACCATGTCAGGATCCTGGGCCTGGCACCGACTTTCTTGTGTCTACAGAGTAATTGTAGACAAGCCATAACAAATTGCTTTAAATGGCTCATTCTGAAACCATTCAGTACCTTAATCTCCTTGAATACTTTGAAATAACCTAAAAGGGCTGTGCACAGATTACCAGAGCCGGCCCTAACCAATATGATACCCTAGGCAAGATTTTGGATGGTGCCCCCTAGCACCACCACTTGTTCCGCTTCTGACACTGCACCCCTTTCCCAGCACCATCACCCCTCACCCATAGCAGTCCTTATTTTGGTGTTCCTACCCCCTATATTTTAAATGGGAACAGAGCGCACATTCGGTGCACAGCCCAAAAAGGGGTGTGTTTTTGCTGGCAAAGGGCATGGCCACACAATAGTACCCCCAATTCAAATTACGCCACACAGTACTGCAACTTTATTCATATTTTATCATGCGATAGTGTCCCTTATTCACGCTGCATTACATAGTAGTATCAATTTAACTTATAAACGTTACTCCTCACAGTAGTGCCCCTTATTCACATTACACCACACCATATTGTTCTTTATTCACATTACACCACACAGTAGTGCCCTTTCTATACGTAACACCACAGAGTAGAGCACCTTTATACACATAATGCCGCACATAATTAATGCCTTTATACACATAATACCACACAGTAATGCCCCTAACACATATGACACATTAATATCCTTGTAAACATAATGCACCTTACACATTATTCCAACCTTTATTAATGCGCTTATACACATAATGCCCCTTACACATATGCCGAACACTATTGCACAACAAACCTACCCACACACAGCACTCACACGGCCGCTAACACTGTGACCTCTGCCTCTGCTTGGATACAGATGTGTCCTGATACATCTTGCCTCAATGCGCCATGCAGCAGGAGATGCCTGGCGTGAGTCAACTGGCAGCTCTGCTAACGTTGGGAGCCTTTTTTGATGAAATTGCATCTTATTTGCATTGATATTTAGCTAGCGTGCTCATGCAGCTTCTGTTGATTAAAATGAAATACACGATGCCTATATATTGTGTGTGACCGTGGCTGTATCTGCAGACAAAATGCTACACACAGAATATAGGAATGCCGCAGATCATTTTAATCAGCAGAAGCTGCTGGTGCCCTTAGGCATACCAAATGCCCTTGGCAATTGCCTAGTTTGCCTATGCCTATGGCCGGCTCTGCGCTTCCCCAATACACACCCGATCCCGAACGGGTAAAGATCCTGCCGAGAGATTGAAAGAGCAAGGAGCGCCAATAGTGCATTAAAAGTGTATAACAGTTTATTATAAAACATCCAGATCGGTGACAAATTACGTGGGCGTGGTCTGACGTACTGATTCTAAATTAAGAACGCTGTTTGCACTGTGGGGTAATTCTCAAGCTGGTTATACAAGCGGTGGTTTAACCGCCTTTTATGGTACGGGTCTTCATTTGTCACTGACCTGGATGTTTTATAATAAACTGTTATACACTTTTAATGCACTATTGGCACTCCTTGCTCTTTCAATCTCTCGGCAGGATATATATATATATATATATATATATATACAAATGGTTTCTGGTGCCCGGCACTCCTGGTCCTTATCAGCAATTGCCTGGGTGCCCTCCGCTCCGAATCAGGTAACACTAAAACCAAATTGCAGCGTCACTCCAGGGCTTTGGAAAAATCTTAGTGTATTTATTAAATCACAGTTCCAACGTTTCGGGGTCCGTAACCCCTTTGTCAAGGTGTGTGTAAGTGCAAGTGCCAAATCTCTTACCTTAAAAGCTATGCTCCACCACGTGTCAGGCAGATTCCTCCCCGCGCTGCTCATCCGCTCCGGGACCTGAGGGTTTCCGGCGCTGGGCTGGTGACGCCACGTCTGCGCCGTCACACCGCTTCCTGTCTCCCGTTGCTATGGCATTGCGTCTGGCTCCTAGCTTGGTTGCCTAGGCAACCCTGCCGTTTACCATTGCGCTATTGCGCCGGGGTCTGTAGGGGGCAAAATAGTGATTATAGTGACTATTACTAAATATCATGCCTACAAGGTACTGGCAATAGGAATTACCTATATGGAATGGAACATGCATCAAAAATTATCTTTAAATCTAAACTATGTCGTACTGGACTATAGGACAAAGGGGTTACGGACCCCGAAACGTTGGAACTGTGATTTAATAAATACACTAAGATTTTTCCAAAGCCCTGGAGTGACGCTGCAATTTGGTTTTAGTGTTACCTGATTCGGAGCAGAGGGCACCCAGGCAATTGCTGATAAGGACCAGGAGTGCCGGGCACCAGAAACCATTTGTATATTTGTCCAAAGCATATTGTGCAGAGGACAGCCCGAGCCAAGGCACCCGTAGGAATCCATGTAAGGACTATTTAATCCATATTGGCTGGAAACTGATTACCAAAGTCAAGCTGTGCGGGGAGCACAATAGGAGCACGGACACTTTCTGAACACGAGTTGGGATACTTGTGCACGCAACACTAATAACCACAAAATTCGTGCCCCATGGATACGGCATTATTGGAAGGCCAGCTTTTTAACATGGAACCTCAGAATCAGGGTTCACGTAGCGGGCTGCAGGCACAACAGCCGCATCCACCACCCCCAAAAGGAGGCTTATTCAGCTTTAATGAGGGCGATGCAGATAGACTGCTATTCAAGGATGTCATCCCAGAGGCTGACTTACAACTGGATGCCCAGGACACCTTTCTCCAACTATTAAAACTAAAGAAAAAGGAGACGGATTACCTGATGCACGGGATCTCATTATCCCAGTACTATAGGGAACAAATGATACCCAGGGGGTTCAGGATTAGGAATGTCCCCACACTTGGGAGATTTAATCCAGAATTCTGCCAGAAATGGACAGGAATTCTCAACAAGTGTAGCCTGGACCTCATCTTGTTGGTCGTGGAAGAAGTGGGAAGGGAACTGCTAGTGACCAAAGAGAAAATCCAGATGTTTGAAAGGGACAACTTGAAGACACTTCAAGAAGACACGTCCCAGGACTGGATGAAGAAACTCCAGACACAATGCGAACTATATAAAAAGGAATTAATCAGATTCAAAAGAAACAAACACTCAATTGTCAAAAATGACTATGAAGACAACAATGTATATAGATGGCTCCTGGGAGGTGATACCCAAAGACCAAACCAGCGGAGTTATACCTTCAAAAGGGATTGGAGAAAGAAGAGAGAAGGAGGCGTAAAATTGAGCAACTCCTCTAACAGTGATAGTGAATTTATGGTCCCAGAATCTGATGACAACGCTAACCCTGGTGCCATCCCTTTAGGGGGAGAACAGGTGAAGGCTCAAAGATCAAGAGGACGCCCACCCGCAGAGGGGGCCAGAGCAAGAGATTACAAAAGCCGAGCGGCCAAGACCAAAGCTTGATATTCAACCTGTCATCTAGGACCTTCACATCACCAGAGATTGCAGTTCTAAACAAAGGATTATCCTTTGTTCCGACGAACAAACATGAGGAGTTCACATGGAAATACGACTTGCATAGATTTGCCCGAAAATTACGCCTTCAAGAACACTTCCAAGATGCTGATAATACACAAACCACTCCCGGGGTTTTTGACAAATTCTTAATGACACGATCAGCTTCAACCTTTGACCCACCTTCGACCAACCACTCTTTGAAAACTTTCACACGATTACTAGATGACTCGGTAACCCGATACATCAACACTCCCATACAGCAGAGGAACAACATGACCAGAGAAGAGAGGGAGGCCTTGAGGAACCTGAGCAATTACCAGGACGTTATCTTCCGACAGGCTGATAAAGGAGGAGGCCTAGTCATACAGGATGTAAGTGACTACCGGGGAGAAATTTACAGGCAACTGGATGAGACCTCTACCTACAGTAAATTAGATGGAGACCCCACCAATTACTACAAAGTAGAACTGGACGCAACACTAGAAAAGGCTAAACAAGAAGGGAAAATATCTCCCAAATTACAAACAGCGTTGACACAGAGGTTTCCAGTCACACCGGTACTGTTCACAACTCCGAAAATCCACAAAGACAGCAAGAAGCCCCCAGGAAGACCGATAATCTCGGCGAGGGATTCCTTATACCAACCGATAGCACAATTCTTAGATAGTGTGTTGCAACCACTAGTCGTTAAACAACCAACATTTATTAAAGACACCACTGATTTCCTGATCAGGCTCAACAACATAGGGACCATTCCATCTGGAACACTGATGTGTGTAATGGATGTCTGCAGCCTATATACTAGCGTACCCCATGGGGAGGGGCTACAAGCTATTAGAGAGTTTCTCATAGAAGAGAATATGCAGGCTGTGGATATGGACCTTTTTGTGCATCTGCTATCTTTGACCTTACACAGGAACTATTTCCTTTTTGATGGCAAGTTTTACTTGCAACAAAACGGGTGTGCGATGGGCAGTAGCGTAGCGCCTTCGTACGCCAACATTTTTATGTTTAAAGAAGAAAGAAGGCTGTTTTTTGACAACAGAGACAGAGCCCAGCACATCCTACTGTATTGTCGGTTCATAGACGACGTATTCATGCTATGGACAGGATCAAAGGAGACATTTATCCAAATGATGGAAGAGATAAATACACTAGCAACGCATATCAAGTTCACACATCTCAATGACCCCAGCAACATGAACTATTTAGACGTCACAGTGACAATTAAGGATAACCGTATTTCTACCACCCTCTTCTCCAAACCAACAGATAAAAACACACTACTCAGGGCAGACAGTCACCATCCAAAACCCCTTATCAGGGGTCTCCCTAGATCACAACTATTGAGAACAGCCAGAATTCACAGTCACCATGCCACTTTAGAGGTTGAACTGAATAAAGTGGTAGAGAGATTCCGAATAAGAGGATACGACACAAGGCTGCTACAGGAACAGAAAATGGAAGTTCTGAACTTGGAACGGAAAAAGTTGCTCTCTAAAACTGAGAGGAGTCCCAAAGAAGTGATAACCTGGACTAGCAAATTCAGCACTTCTAGCCCAATAGCCCAAAGAGCCACGAGAGCGCTATGGCCCATAGTGGCAAGTGATGATAAACTCAGCTGCTTCAGATGTAAAAGGCCCATGTGTTGTTTCACAAGGGGAAAAAGCATTAAAGACAACGTGGTGCATGCTGACATCACCGGTTTCGGTACTGAAACACCAAGGAATTTCCTGAGTAAAGCACCGGGGTGTTACAAATGCTTGGGATGTACCACATGTAAGTATATGATGGTAGGAAACACGTTTAAACACCCTAGCAAAAACCGGGACTTTAAAATCAACCAGGTGGTGACCTGTACCACCACACATATTATAAACCTTATCATGTGTCCATGTGGACTAGGCTACGTGGGTAAAACCATCAGAGACCTACGCCAACGTATGGCATTACACCGCTCTGCCATCACAGCAGCAATTAAGAGTGGGAAATCAGAGCAACCTGTCGCTCAGCATTTTGTAGAGAAACAGCACCCCCTTAGCTCATTAAAACAGATGGTGATCGACCACGTGCCCAGTAGTATAAGAGGGGGAGATAGACATGGCAAGCTGTTGAAGTTGGAGGCAAGATGGATCTTTAAACTAGAAACAATTAGGCCGAAGGGCCTCAATGACCAAATCCTCTGGAACACGCTGGGGAAATGAGGAACCAAGAGAAATCATGGACTACTCCAGTCTCGTCATTTCACTCAACTGCAATTTTCATATTAGTTTATATATATTCTTTATATTTTTATCTATAGATACACGGGTGATTAGGAGTAAAAGGTGACAGGGCAACCAACATTCTTTTACCTCTCATGATTTAGTTATAATGTTCCAACTCTATTATCTAATAATATTCCATCCTTATTGGAGGTGGTGGAGGTAGCCTGGCACAGCGAATCCTATAGTCCAGTACGACATAGTTTAGATTTAAAGATAATTTTTGATGCATGTTCCATTCCATATAGGTAATTCCTATTGCCAGTACCTTGTAGGCATGATATTTAGTAATAGTCACTATAATCACTATTTTGCACCCTACAGACCCCGGCGCAATAGCGCAATGGTAAACGGCAGGGTTGCCTAGGCAACCAAGCTAGGAGCCAGACGCAATGCCATAGCAACGGGAGACCGGAAGCGGTGTGACGGCGCAGACGTGGCGTCACCAGCCCAGCGCCGGAAACCCTCAGGTCCCGGAGCGGATGAGCAGCGCGGGGAGGAATCTGCCTGACACGTGGTGGAGCATAGCTTTTAAGGTAAGAGGTTTGGCACTTGCACTTACACACACCTTGACAAAGGGGTTACGGACCCCGAAACGTTGGAACTGTGATTTAATAAATACACTAAGATTTTTCCAAAGCCCTGGAGTGACGCTGCAATTTGGTTTTAGTATATATATATATATATATATATATATCCAACGTTGAAACAGCGGCACTCAGCAGGCTGAAGGAATAGGTAAAACGTCTTTAATGCGATCCTACGCCGTTTCGGGGACCTTTTGGTCAGTAAAGCCAAAGCATTGAAACAAACACGTGAGTCCCTGTTAATTCCAGCTACACCAACACATGGTGAACTCACCAGTCAGAACACCAGAATGCCATGGGTGAATAGATACATTACAGCCACAACTACCATCACTAAACGGGCCAAACAATTATGTCCTTTGGTTAATTCTGACAAATCTTTGCCAGCTTTACGGGGCACGAAATTGCTCCCAAGTTAAACCAAGGGTAAAAGTATAGCGGATACAGTGGTTAAATTAGATGTCTTTCCCCCAACTAAAAGTCAACAAACACATTTTTTGCGTCCAAAAACAGGGTGTTTTCGCTGCTTAGGTTGTTCAACATGTAATACACTCCTAACAGGTTCTACTTTTAGTCAACCTCATACAGGAAAGAACATTAAGATACAACATTGTGTCACCTGTACCACCACGCATGTAATCTACATGCTGAAATGCCCCTGTGGTCTTGCCTATGTGGGCAAGACCCAGAGGTAATTCCGTGAGCGTATGGCCCTGCACCGCAGTGCCATCAAACAGGCATTAGAGAAGGGAGCCAGCGTACAACCGGTGGCATGACATTGCCTTCTTGCTAAACGTAGTGTGGCCAGTATAAGAGCAATCATCATAGATCATGTTCCCCTTTCCCATCGGGGTGGGGACCGTAATAAAATCCTTCTACAGCGCGAAAGTAGATGGATTCACACACTGAACACTCTCACTATATCACCGCGAGGCCTGAACGAGACTTTGGGTCTCCAATGTTTTCTATGATTATTTGCTTTACAATCACTTTATCTATAGGATTATAGTCAGGGCCGGTGCAAGGCTTTTCAGCACCCTAGGCACATCGTCAGAACAGCCCCCCACCCCCCTTCCCCACCGAAATATGGAGCCCCTTAGATGAAAAAGTGCAGACACTGCAAATTATAAATTCCACAGCCACCGTTTTATAGGGATAGGCACTGGGGGGGAGGTTGGGGATATGCTGTGGGAGGGGAGGTTAGGGTTAGGCACTGGGGGAGGAGGTTAGGGTTAGGCTGCAGGGAGGGAAGGGTGAGGGTTAGGCAATGGGGGGAGGTTGGAGAAAGGCTGTGGGAGTGGAGGAGAGGGTTAGGCTGGCAGTACCTATAATTATGGGACACAGTCACACACTGACTGGGGACGTCTATGGACACCTTGCACAGGGAAGCATAAAGTTGCTGGGTGCAATCCGCACCCCACAATTTTAACACACACACACACACACACACACACACACACAGTTAGGTGCCGGTGTCAGCGGACTGGGGATCTCTCAAACGTGGGCCTCTGTCAGGACAGCGAGATGTAGGAGCCGGACACAAGGAAAACCTCCTAGTGGAACATCCAGCCTCCTCATCCCTGCCTCTTCCTCCCTCCCCTTCTGCTCTCTACTCTCCCGTCTCCCGCTCGCTCACCTTGGTCTGTTTCCTGGTGCCGGCGTGAGAGCTTTCTACAGCAGGTAGAGGTGCTCTTGTTCGGGCAACATGTCCGCAGCGCCTCTGCTACAAGCACCATGCAGGGAGAGAGCAGAGTGCGGATCCACTGGATAATCAGCCCACATCGCTGTCGCTGCCAGTCAGGACGCGCTGGCGATAGGTCAGCCAGTGTTGGGGGAAGCCCTTGCTGCCCAGAGTAAAAGTGCCGTCCCGGTACATGGGGTCAGGTTGGGGGGGATTGAGCGATGCAGCGGGGGGGGGGGGGGGAACAGTTCCTGCGGGTTACTCCCTTCTTTTTTTTTTGGGTGCACACAGAGCCGCCCTTCATGTGCCGAAGCCCATAGGCAGCTGCCTAAAGCTGCCTAATTGAAGCGCCGGCTCTGATTATAGTCATTCTTTTTGTCAGAATGATTGCATTGAGTTAGTGACTAGTTGTCATAGCTAGCCATCAACTTGTAAAACTTGGTTTCTAATAATCAGCATACATGATTCATCATAATTTACCAATTTGTATGACTGTTCCTAAGAGAACCTGATGGTTATATTGTTTATCTTTGTGTGGTGGAAGCGTTTTTGTATATCTCACTTGCTGTTATCGTCCATGTTATTGTTTTCTTGTTTATGTACAGGTGTTGCTAAGATACTGAAACATCACTTTCCTGATTGGCTCCCGGCCCCGCGCTGTCTTCTGACGTTGGCGTCCTGCGTCCTGTGCACAGTGCAGAGGGACACGGCGTGGGAGATGGCGCTGGACAGATGAGTCTAATCTATGGCAATGATTGCTTTTCTTGGAGGGTATAAATACTCTGTATATGTGCTATGTGTTTGTGTACTGTTTGTCCCTGAAGACGGGAGGTGTCCCCGAAACGGCGTAGGACCGCATTAAAGGTGTTTTACCTATTCCTTCAGCCTGCTGAGTGCCGCTGTTTCAACATTGGCCATACAGGATCCTGCAATAGATCCACAGAGAGCACCGCAGCCAGTAACTTTTGCATACCCACGCTTGAGTGCCGAATCCTACCGCTACTATATATATATATATATATATATATATATATATACTGTATATATCTATATCTATATCCAGTATCATGGTTGGCACATACTCTTCAAACTGTTAGATCTGCCTGGAGTGCGAATCAAGTACTCCTCAATAGGGCAGCATCCACTACATCCACTTCCATACAAAAGATGCACTCACCAGGGACTTATTATGCAAGCAGTTGTAAAGAGTTTAATTACTCACATCACCAATGATAAAAGCATAGTCAACGTTTTGGCTATCTAGTGTAACCTTTTTCTAAACATCCAAATGGTAGGAGAGACTAAGACAATCTGTGGGCTGCCCTGGAACTCCTTATATACCTAGCATCTGTAATTACAAGCCCCTCCCCTTCCACTACTGTGAGCGAGTGCTGGTACCCAAATATGATCATGTTTCACACTCAACTCTTAATGGATACAAGGAGGCAACTCACCGCAAGGTAGTAGTACTGTATATACTGTAAACTTCCAAAAGTTCAAATCAACATAAAAAAGCTAATTAGTGGCAAGAGTTGCTCAACTACCGGTATGCATTTCACCACAACCAGAAGTGAGCCGCACACGCATTCCAACCACCGGAAATGCAGTTTTCCAGTGTCAAATGGTGATACTGGCAGTGTTGGACTGGGGCATGAAGGGCCCACCTGGGGGCTGCTGTTGTAGGGACCCATGCTTAAGGGTGTGGCCGGGCTCCACTAGGGCGTGGCCAGCCACCACAGATGTTTGACTAACCATTACAGAGTACATGTTCTGTTCCCCTTGGTAAATATATAATAAAACCATATTCTTGTGAAGTACTGTATAATGTAACATAAGTATAATACATAATTCAAGTGTACTAGGAAAGAGTCTGAAACCTGATCCCTAGAGGAGGAGGAGGGCCCACAGGCCGTGGGGCCCACCAGTGTTTTCCCCTGTTCCCCTGTGGGCCAGTCCAACCCCGGATACTGGGCTTACTAAGCCCCAAAGGATGTAAACAATGTGTAACTTAGCAACCTTGGTGCAGCAGATAGCCTCACATGCGCCCAACAATGATTTTTACAGCCCTGTAAAAATCATAATCTAAAAAAAATTAATCTAAAGATAAGCAACCTCTATCTGATCTTTTTCATCTCTTTTATGTCATGTTTTGATGTGGAGAAATATTTTTCTCAGTTTTTATATTGATTTTAAGTTTCTGCTGGATTTTATCATGTTTGTCCATTTTTATCCTTTTGCTCTCTGTAACAGTTTTTTGTCAGTGTATTTTTTACAATAAATTGGTGCTTTAGTATTTTACAAAAAAACCTCACTTGCAGTATATTTATATTTATATATCCATGATACCAGTGGTCACTCATATAATCCTATCCCGGTTATTATACTTCCTTTATTGAGCAATTCACCATTCATAGGGGGTCATTTCGAGTTGATCGCTAGCCTAAAATATTCGCTGCACAGCGAGGACGCGAAAAAAAGGCACTTCTGTGCATGTGTATGCGGCGCAATGTGTATGTGCGACGTACTTTCACAACGGCCAATGCAGTTTCACACGAGGTCTAGCAAAGCTTTTAAGTCGCACTGCTGGCCGCAGAGTGATTGACATGAAGTGGGCGTTTCTGGGTGTCAACTGACCGTTTTCAGGGAGTGTTTGAAAAAATGCAGGCGTGCCAGGAAAAACGCAGGCGTGGCTGGGAGAACGCAGGGTGTGTTTGTGACGTCAAAACAGGAACTGAACAATCTGAAGTGATCGCAAGCTAGGAGTAGGTCTGGAGCTACTCTAAAACTGCACATTTTTGTTTTGTAGCCGCTCTGCGATCCTTTCGATCGCACTTCTGCTAAGCTAAAATACACTCCCAGAGGGTGGCGGCTTAGCGTTAGCACGACTGCTAAAAATTGCTAGTGAGCGATCAACTCGGAATGACCCCCATACTTAGGATTGAGCTAACGCCCCAAGTGTATCTGTAGGTAGTGTGATTCTAGACTTATATGCTTCCTTACCTTTTGTGTCACTGGAACTATTGCATCTCTGTGCTAACCCCCTGCTGCACAAATATATATATATATATATATATATATATATATATATAGTGACAGTAAATATTACCTATTGTGGATTAAGTATTTTACTTCCTTACTAGTGACCAGCCTATCAAAATGATGAAACACCATAACAGTAATGTCAGCACTGGGCGCTGTGCGTGCCTGAATGGAGAAACACTTGAACTGCTCCATCGGGCATTATCTAGTGCCCTTCGGTACATCAAAAACATTTTAATTCCCTGCATAGAGGTGAGTCACAGCATTATCCTTATTATATAGGATTGTTGGTGCTGCAAAATTGTGGTGCTATTTCATTTTTTGTTGGGGGATAGCTGTTGCTTTGGAAGCTTAGCTCCTGATATTTATTATTTATATTACTACCCCAGGATTCAAGACAATCAAGATTATGGTCAGGTACATAGCAATACAATGTGTATCCTAGCCGACCTTTGCCTGATGGAAGGATATATCGGGCGTCCATACACAATGTATGTTCCAGTGTATATCCATGTGATATACCCCTCCATCCCTTATTCAGCTGTATGTATAACACCGCGGGGTTGGCAGGTATGTCTAAGTGGTTGGAAGAGGTATCACAGATGTGAGGTGGGTATGTGACAGACCTTTTCCCTAAAGTGTTCTCCCCCCCCCCATACGTTGTCCATAGTACCTTGCTCACAGAGGTAGGATATAGTGATACACAACATCAATTCCAACAGTATTTCTTTTTATTGAGCTGCAAAGAACTCTGGATTAAAGAGGATGATTAGTTATTTGACAAAAATTAGACAATCACAAGAATAAAATGGTATTAAAGAAGATTAGTAAATCACAGTTGACCATAGCTTACAATATGCTGGTACATTTAGTAATTCAATAGGACAATAAATCTAATCACAGATATAGGCATACAGTATTCCACAAGACAACAACAACGATGAAGGTGATAAGGAGAGTAGTGAAAAATATGATTTTCAATCACAGTTATATTCCTAACTTTACCTAATGATGGCGTTTCAGTCAATTACGTTGGAGCTTTCTTTTGATCTTGAAGTGCCACTGTTTTGCAATGGAGTGAAAATGGCACTTGTAAAGCAGGTTAGTCCTGGGTTTTAATGGAAATGTTACTGTGGGGTATATTTACTAACATTTGTAATTTTCGGAAAAAGGTCAAAGTTCAATCACGAATGACATCGAAAGTGTAAAACTGCAACTTTTTGAATTTATTACGCCTAATTAACTAAGCTGCCGTATTCGGATTTTTCATTTGTTCCGATGTCGATGTCATTCGTGTTTTTTCCCGTTTTTTACGGCAGTGATTAGCAAAACACTGCCGACTTTATCTCACAATGAATCTCGGCCGGATCTGTGTGATCCGTGCTGGGGTTCATTTTTTTTTTTTTAAATAAACACTGTAAAACTTAAAAAAAAGTTGCGTGGGGTCCCCCCTCCTAAGCATAACCAGCCTCGGGCTCTTTGAGCCGATCCTGGTTGCAGAAATATGGGGAAAAAATTGACAGGGGTTCCCCCATATTTAAGCAACCAGCATCGGGCTCTGCGCCTGGTCCTGGTTCCAAAAATACGGGGGATAAAAAGAGTAGGGGTCCCCCGTATTTCTAAAACCAGCACCGGGCTCCACTAGCTGGACAGATAATGCCACAGCCGGGGGTCACTTTTATATAGTGCCCTGCGGCCGTGGCATCAATAATCCAACTAGTCACCCCTGGCCGGGGTACCCTGGGGGAGTGGGGACCCCTTCAATCAAGGGGTCCCCCCCCAGCCACCCTAGGGCCAGGGGTGAAGCCCGAGGCTGTCCCCCCCATCCAATTGGCTGCGGATGGGGGGCTGATAGCCTTTTGTGAAAATGAAAAGATATTGTTTTTAGTAGCAGTACTACAAGGCCCAGCAAGCCTCCCCCGCATGCTGGTACTTGGAGAACCACAAGTACCAGCATGCGACGGAAAAACGGGCCCGCTGGTACCTGTAGTACTACTACTAAAAAAATACCCAAAAAAAGACAAGACACACACACCTTGAAAGTAAAGATTTATTACATACATCCACACAAACATACATACATACTTACCTTATGTTCACACGAGGGTCGGTCCTCTTCTCCAGTAGAATCCATGGGGTACCTGTTGAATAAATTCTACTCACCAGATCCAGGGTCCCAGGCTCCTCGTTGCATCCATTTGTAATCCACGTACTTGAATAAAATAAAAAAACGGAAAGCCGAGCCACGCACTGAAAGGGGACCCATGTTTGCACATGGGCCCCCTTTCCCCGAATGCCAGAAACCCACTCTGACTGATGTCTAAGTGGGTTTCTTCAGCCAATCAGGGAGCGCCACGTTGTAGCACCCTCCTGATCGGCTGTGTGCTCCTGTACTGACTGACAGGCGGCACACGGCAGTGTTACAATGTAGCGCCTATGCGCTCCATTGTAACCAATGGTGGGAACTTTCTGCTCAGCGGTGAGGTCACTTTCGGTCAACCGCAGGACAGAAAGTTCCCACCATTGGTTACAATGGAGCGCATAGGCGCTACATTGTAACACTGCCGTGTGCCGCCTGTCAGTCAGTACAGGAGCACACAGCCGATCAGGAGGGTGCTACAACGTGGCGCTCCCTGATTGGCTGAAGAAACCCACTTAGACATCAGTCAGAGTGGGTTTCTGGCATTCGGGGAAAGGGGGCCCATGTGCAAACATGGGTCCCCTTTCAGTGCGTGGCTCGGCTTTCCGTTTTTTTATTTTATTCAAGTACGTGGATTACAAATGGATGCAACGAGGAGCCTGGGACCCTGGATCTGGTGAGTAGAATTTATTCAACAGGTACCCCATGGATTCTACTGGAGAAGAGGACCGACCCTCGTGTGAACATAAGGTAAGTATTAGTGATGAGCGGGTTCGGTTCCTCGGAATCCGAACCCGCCCGAACTTCAGCTTTTTTTACACGGATCCGAGCGACTCGGATCTTCCCGCCTTGCTCGGTTAACCCGAGCGCGCCCGAACGTCATCATGACGCTGTCGGATTCTCGCGAGGCTCGGATTCTATCGCGAGACTCGGATTCTATATAAGGAGCCGCGCGTCGCCGCCATTTTACACGTGCATTGAGATTGATAGTGAGAGGACGTGGCTGGCGTCCTCTCCGTTTAGAGAAGAAATAGATAGGAGAGTGAGAGTGAGACAGTGACACTTCATTTACTGGAGCTTAGGAGGAGTACTCAGACAGAGAGTGCAGAATTTTGCTGATAGTATTAGTTAGTTATACTAGTGACTGACCAGTGACCACCAGTGCAGTTTTATATTATTTAATATAATCCGTTCTCTGCCTGAAAAAACGATACACAGTGACTCAGTCACATACCATATCTGTGCTCAGCCCAGTGTGCTGCTGCATCATCTATGTATAATATCTGACTGTGCTCACACAGCTTAATTGTGGGGGAGACTGGGGAGCAGTTAGGTTATAGCAGGAGCCAGGAGTACATATTAAAATTAAACAGTGCACACTTTTTTTCTGCAGGAGTGCCACTGCCAGTGTGACTGACCAGTGACCTGACCACCAGTATATAGTATACTATATTGTATTGTGAATGTCTGCCTGTAAAAGTTAAACACACGTCGTGTGACTTGTGTGGTGTTTTTTTATTCTATAAAATAAAAAACTCATTCTGCTGACAGACAGTGTCCAGCAGGTCCGTCATTATATAATATATACCTGTCCGGCTGCAGTAGTGATATATATATATTTTTTATATCATTATTTATCATCCAGTCGCAGCAGACACAGTACGGTAGTTCACGGCTGTAGCTACCTCTGTGTCGGCACTCGGCAGTCCATCCATAATTGTATACCACCTACCCGTGGTTTTTTTTTTTTTTCTTCTTTATACATACTACATCTCATTATCATCCAGTCTATATTAGCAGCAGACACAGTACAGTACGGTAGTCCACGGCTGTAGCTACCTCTGTGTCGGCACTCGGCAGTCCGTCCATAATTGTATACCACCTACCCGTGGTTTTTTTTTTCTTTCTTCTTTATACATACTACATCTCATTATCAACCAGTCTATATTAGCAGCAGACACAGTACGGTAGTCCACGGCTGTAGCTACCTCTGTGTCGGCACTCGGCAGTCCATCCATAATTGTATACCACCTACCCGTGGTTTTTTTTTCTTTCTTCTTTATACATACTACATCTCATTATCATCCAGTCTATATTAGCAGCAGACACAGTACAGTACGGTAGTCCACGGCTGTAGCTACCTCTGTGTCGGCACTCGGCAGTCCATCCATAATTGTATACCACCTACCCGTGGTTTTTTTTTCTTTCTTCTTTATACATACATACTACATCTCTTTATCAACCAGTCTATATTAGCAGCAGACACAGTACGGTAGTCCACGGCTGTAGCTACCTCTGTGTCGGCACTCGGCAGTCCGTCCATAATTGTATACCACCTACCCGTGGTTTTTTTTTCTTTCTTCTTTATACATACATACTACATCTCTTTATCAACCAGTCTATATTAGCAGCAGACACAGTACGGTAGTCCACGGCTGTAGCTACCTCTGTGTCGGCACTCGGCAGTCCATCCATAATTGTATACCACCTACCCGTGGTTTTTTTTTCTTTCTTCTTTATACATACTACATCTCATTATCATCCAGTCTATATTAGCAGCAGACACAGTACAGTACGGTAGTCCACGGCTGTAGCTACCTCTGTGTCGGCACTCGGCAGTCCATCCATAATTGTATACTAGTATCCATCCATCTCCATTGTTTACCTGAGGTGCCTTTTAGTTGTGCCTATTAAAATATGGAGAACAAAAATGTTGAGGTTCCAAAATTAGGGAAAGATCAAGATCCACTTCCACCTCGTGCTGAAGCTGCTGCCACTAGTCATGGCCGAGACTATGAAATGCCAGCAACGTCGTCTGCCAAGGCCGATGCCCAATGGCATAGTACAGAGCATGTCAAATCCAAAACACCAAATATCAGTAAAAAAAGTACTCCAAAACCTAAAATAAAATTGTCGGAGGAGAAGCGTAAACTTGCCAATATGCCATTTACCACACGGAGTGGCAAGGAACGGCTGAGGCCCTGGCCTATGTTCATGGCTAGTGGTTCAGCTTCACATGAGGATGGAGGCACTCAGCCTCTCGCTAGAAAAATGAAAAGACTCAAGCTGGCAAAAGCAGTAGCACCGCAAAGAACTGTGCGTTCTTCGAAATCCCAAATCCACAAGGAGAGTCCAATTGTGTCGGTTACGATGCCTGACCTTCCCAACACTGGACGTGAAGAGCATGCGCCTTCCACCATTTGCACGCCCCCTGCAAGTGCTGGAAGGAGCACCCACAGTCCAGTTCCTGATAGTCAGATTGAAGATGTCAGTGTTGAAGTACACCAGGATGAGGAGGATATGGGTGTTGCTGGCGCTGGGGAGGAAATTGACCAGGAGGATTCTGATGGTGAGGTGGTTTGTTTAAGTCAGGCACCCGGGGAGACACCTGTTGTCCGTGGGAGGAATATGGCCGTTGACATGCCTGGTGAAAATACCAAAAAAATCAGCTCTTCGGTGTGGAAGTATTTCACCAGAAATGCGGACAACATTTGTCAAGCCGTGTGTTCCCTTTGTCAAGCTGTAATAAGTAGGGGTAAGGACGTTAACCACCTCGGAACATCCTCCCTTATACGTCACCTGCAGCGCATTCATAATAAGTCAGTGACAAGTTCAAAAACTTTGGCCGACAGCGGAAGCAGTCCACTGACCAGTAAATCCCTTCCTCTTGTAACCAAGCTCACGCAAACCACCCCACCAACTCCCTCAGTGTCAATTTCCTCCTTCCCCAGGAATGCCAATAGTCCTGCAGGCCATGTCACTGGCAATTCTGACGAGTCCTCTCCTGCCTGGGATTCCTCCGATGCATCCTTGCGTGTAACGCCTACTGCTGCTGGCGCTGCTGTTGTTGCTGCTGGGAGTCGATGGTCATCCCAGAGGGGAAGTCGTAAGCCCACTTGTACTACTTCCAGTAAGCAATTGACTGTCCAACAGTCCTTTGCGAGGAAGATGAAATATCACAGCAGTCATCCTGCTGCAAAGCGGATAACTGAGGCCTTGACAACTATGTTGGTGTTAGACGTGCGTCCGGTATCCGCCGTTAGTTCACAGGGAACTAGACAATTTATTGAGGCAGTGTGCCCCCGTTACCAAATACCATCTAGGTTCCACTTCTCTAGGCAGGCGATACCGAGAATGTACACGGACGTCAGAAAAAGACTCACCAGTGTCCTAAAAAATGCAGTTGTACCCAATGTCCACTTAACCACGGACATGTGGACAAGTGGAGCAGGGCAGGGTCAGGACTATATGACTGTGACAGCCCACTGGGTAGATGTATGGACTCCCGCCGCAAGAACAGCAGCGGCGGCACCAGTAGCAGCATCTCGCAAACGCCAACTCTTTCCTAGGCAGGCTACGCTTTGTATCACCGCTTTCCAGAATACGCACACAGCTGAAAACCTCTTACGGCAACTGAGGAAGATCATCGCGGAATGGCTTACCCCAATTGGACTCTCCTGTGGATTTGTGGCATCGGACAACGCCAGCAATATTGTGTGTGCATTAAATATGGGCAAATTCCAGCACGTCCCATGTTTTGCACATACCTTGAATTTGGTTGTGCAGAATTTTTAAAAAAACGACAGGGGCGTGCAAGAGATGCTGTCGGTGGCCAGAAGAATTGCGGGACACTTTCGGCGTACAGGCACCACGTACAGAAGACTGGAGCACCACCAAAAACTACTGAACCTGCCCTGCCATCATCTGAAGCAAGAAGTGGTAACGAGGTGGAATTCAACCCTCTATATGCTTCAGAGGTTGGAGGAGCAGCAAAAGGCCATTCAAGCCTATACAATTGAGCACGATATAGGAGGTGGAATGCACCTGTCTCAAGTGCAGTGGAGAATGATTTCAACGTTGTGCAAGGTTCTGATGCCCTTTGAACTTGCCACACGTGAAGTCAGTTCAGACACTGCCAGCCTGAGTCAGGTCATTCCCCTCATCAGGCTTTTGCAGAAGAAGCTGGAGACATTGAAGGAGGAGCTAACACGGAGCGATTCCGCTAGGCATGTGGGACTTGTGGATGGAGCCCTTAATTCGCTTAACAAGGATTCACGGGTGGTCAATCTGTTGAAATCAGAGCACTACATTTTGGCCACCGTGCTCGATCCTAGATTTAAAACCTACCTTGGATCTCTCTTTCCGGCAGACACAAGTCTGCTGGGGTTGAAAGACCTGCTGGTGAGAAAATTGTCAAGTCAAGCGGAACGCGACCTGTCAACATCTCCTCCTTCACATTCTCCCGCAACTGGGGGTGCGAGGAAAAGGCTCAGAATTCCGAGCCCACCCGCTGGCGGTGATGCAGGGCAGTCTGGAGCGACTGCTGATGCTGACATCTGGTCCGGACTGAAGGACCTGACAACGATTACGGACATGTCGTCTACTGTCACTGCATATGATTCTCTCAACATTGAAAGAATGGTGGAGGATTATATGAGTGACCGCATCCAAGTAGGCACGTCACACAGTCCGTACTTATACTGGCAGGAAAAAGAGGCAATTTGGAGGCCCTTGCACAAACTGGCTTTATTCTACCTAAGTTGCCCTCCCACAAGTGTGTACTCCGAAAGAGTGTTTAGTGCCGCCGCTCACCTTGTCAGCAATCGGCGTACGAGGTTACATCCAGAAAATGTGGAGAAGATGATGTTCATTAAAATGAATTATAATCAATTCCTCCGCGGAGACATTGACCAGCAGCAATTGCCTCCACAAAGTACACAGGGAGCTGAGATGGTGGATTCCAGTGGGGACGAATTGATAATCTGTGAGGAGGGGGATGTACACGGTGATATATCGGAGGATGATGATGAGGTGGACATCTTGCCTCTGTAGAGCCAGTTTGTGCAAGGAGAGATTAATTGCTTCTTTTTTTGGGGGGGTCCAAACCAACCCGTCATATCAGTCACAGTCGTGTGGCAGACCCTGTCACTGAAATGATGGGTTGGTTAAAGTGTGCATGTCCTGTTTATACAACATAAGGGTGGGTGGGAGGGCCCAAGGACAATTCCATCTTGCACCTCTTTTTTCTTTTATTTTTCTTTGCGTCATGTGCTGTTTGGGGAGGGTTTTTTGGAAGGGCCATCCTGCGTGACACTGCAGTGCCACTCCTAGATGGGCCCGGTGTTTGTGTCGGCCACTAGGGTTGCTTATCTTACTCACACAGTCAGCTACCTCATTGCGCCTCTTTTTTTCTTTGCGTCATGTGCTGTTTGGGGAGGGTTTTTTGGAAGGGACATCCTGCGTGACACTGCAGTGCCACTCCTAGATGGGCCCGGTGTTTGTGTCGGCCACTAGGGTCGCTTATCTTACTCACACAGTCAGCTACCTCATTGCGCCTCTTTTTTTCTTTGCGTCATGTGCTGTTTGGGGAGGGTTTTTTGGAAGGGACATCCTGCGTGACACTGCAGTGCCACTCCTAGATGGGCCCGGTGTTTGTGTCGGCCACTAGGGTCGCTTATCTTACTCACACAGTCAGCTACCTCATTGCGCCTCTTTTTTTCTTTGCATCATGTGCTGTTTGGGGAGGGTTTTTTGGAAGGGACATCCTGCGTGACACTGCAGTGCCACTCCTAGATGGGCCCGGTGTTTGTGTCGGCCACTAGGGTCGCTTATCTTACTCACACAGTCAGCTACCTCATTGCGCCTCTTTTTTTCTTTGCGTCATGTGCTGTTTGGGGAGGTTTTTTTGGAAGGGCCATCCTGCGTGACACTGCAGTGCCACTCCTAGATGGGCCCGGTGTTTGTGTCAGCCACTAGGGTCGCTTATCTTACTCACACAGTCAGCTACCTCATTGCGCCTCTTTTTTTCTTTGCGTCATGTGCTGTTTGGGGAGGGTTTTTTGGAAGGGACATCCTGCGTGACACTGCAGTGCCACTCCTAGATGGGCCCGGTGTTTGTGTCGGCCACTAGGGTCGCTTATCTTACTCACACAGCGACCTCGGTGCAAATTTTAGGACTAAAAATAATATTGTGAGGTGTGAGGTATTCAGAATAGACTGAAAATTAGTGGAAATTATGGTTTTTGAGGTTAATAATACTTTGGGATCAAAATGACCCCCAAATTCTATGATTTAAGCTGTTTTTTAGGGTTTTTTGAAACAAACACCCGAATCCAAAACACACCCGAATCCGACAAAAAAAATTCAGTGAGGTTTTGCCAAAACGCGGTCGAACCCAAAACACGGCCGCGGAACCGAACCCAAAACCAAAACACAAAACCCGAAAAATTTCCGGCGCTCATCTCTAGTAGGTATGTATGTATGTTTGTGTGGATGTATGTAATAAATCTTTACTTTCAAGGTGTGTGTGTCTTGTCTTTTTTTGGGTATTTTTTTAGTAGTAGTACTACAGGTACCAGCGGGCCCGTTTTTCCGTCGCATGCTGGTACTTGTGGTTCTCCAAGTACCAGCATGCGGGGGAGGCTTGCTGGGCCTTGTAGTACTGCTACTAAAAACAATATCTTTTCATTTTCACAAAAGGCTATCAGCCCCCCATCCGCAGCCAATTGGATGGGGGGGACAGCCTCGGGCTTCACCCCTGGCCCTTGGGTGGCTGTGGGGGGGACCCCTTGATTGAAGGGGTCCCCACTCCCCCAGGGTACCCCGGCCAGGGGTGACTAGTTGGATTTTTGATGCCACGGCCGCAGGGCACTATATAAAAGTGACCCCCGGCTGTGGCATTATCTGTCCAGCTAGTGGAGCCCGGTGCTGGTTTTAGAAATACGGGGGACCCCTACTCTTTTTGTCCCCCGTATTTTTGGAACCAGGACCAGGCGCAGAGCCCGATGCTGGTTGCTTAAATATGGGGGAACCCCTGTCAATTTTTTCCCCATATTTCTGCAACCAGGATCGGCTCAAAGAGCCCGAGGCTGGTTATGCTTAGGAGGGGGGACCCCACGCAATTTTTTTAAAGAAAATAACTAGTGATGAGCGGATTCGGTTTTACTCGGTTTTACTCGGTTTTACTCGGTTCTCAAAACAGCATCTTATTTGCTCTCGGATGTCACGTGTTTTGGATAGCCAATAAGATGCCGTTTTGAGAACCGAGTAAAACCGAGTAAAACCGAACCTCGCTCATCACTAAAAATAACCACTTTCCCACCCCTCCCACTGATATACATGCACGGATCTCATGGATCCCTGCATGCCTATACAATCACGGATTAAAATAGCAGGTCTGTTTTTTTTTAGCACTTTTTTACGAGTTGTAATTTTTCACAGCAGTGTTTGTTTGTTTTTTACTTTGCACTTCTTAGTAAATGACCGAGATTCATACTTAAACAGCCGCGTTTTGACCGATGGTGTATTCATTCGTATTTTTTTCTTGGACTTCCAAAAAATTACGAATGCCCTCATCACTGCCGTGATTATTGCTTAGTAAATTACAGAGATGACACTTTGATGAAAAAACGGCATCTCGGTCAAAATCGGGACCTTAGTAAATATACCCCTGTGAGTCAGTTATGGAAAAAGGATGTAGATAGCGAAGGTATCCTAGTGTCTCTAGCAAAAGCAGCTTACTCTGTAGTAAGGGTTCCTTGGATAAATTGACTCAATCTTTCTTAAATAACTCAATATCCATTGAATAAATAACTCAGTTCTTTTACTCCGTAAATAGGCTAAATTGCTCTCAAACTCTTCTTAGAAAGTGTGTCTCTGTCCTGATAGCTGTACTCAAATAAGGGGCTAGCTTGTAAGCTGTTGTTTTAGGGCCTTGTGACAACCCTTCTCTCAATGTAATAATGTGCAGTGTCTGTAACCAAGGGACCATTGGGATTGGCACTTGCCAACTTGCTGCCCACCACACCAACAGTCTCTGTGTACTCACTCCAATCCTCTGCTGTAGTTACCTACACTGACTGGACCTGTCTCAGTGGCTCCTAGCATTACAATAGGCCTGGTGGTGTCCGGTCCCTGTTTTGCTGCACTCGGGTAGCACCCTACTGCTTCAGCTCCTCTGTGCTGCTCTCCACCACCCATCATGAGAGTCCAGTCTGTTCCGTCTTGTCAGCTCCTGCTCATCTCAGCATGTCCAGCACTACTATGGTTTCCTCATGATGCTACCTTCTTCTCCCCACAAGGCTCCTCTGCTCCAAGACTCTCTTGTCCAATAAGCGCTCACCAGCTAGAACATGTGACCGCACTCTGGTTTGACCTTAACCAATGCTGTACCAGCAGGACACTGTAAGTCACTTTTAAAGGGACACACACACAACTTACTGGGGTGCTACACATGCAGTCATCAGTGGGGTCTGTCCACCTGACTTGCATCACATTAGATGGGACGACCCAGCTGACGATGTATATGAATGCATGATTGAGGGCACGCACTAGACGATATGGACAGTTTATCAATCCGATCCGCGTAGGAATGATATATCATTAGATATATCATCTAATGTGTATCCCACCGAATACATTGCATCGATTGCATCATCTCATTACACATTTAATCATATTAGATTATGCAACCCCCTTAAATAATTTACAAAGGCTTCATAAGCCCTCAGTTATACAAGTTGTGCAAAAGGAAAGTTTGGATTGAATTTCCTTTTGTTGCTTGAAAGAGTTGCTTTGTTTGTCTGTACATCAGCTTCAGTTTTGTCCCTTACAATTCTAATTTATGCCTGATCCTGGAGGAGCACAGTAATCACACAGCGGCTGCATCTTTGTATGCAGTGTTTGTGCAAAAATATGCAAAAGCTGCATGAGGCATCTTAAGTAAAAAGAAGTCCACTGCTGGTTTCTATGATGTGCTGTGTCCAAAGACTCAGCATTAGATTACCGTCAAATAGGCATCTTCCATTTGGCTTACTTTATGGTCTCCAGAACTCTGCTACATTGTCCAGCAAATTTGCATCAGAAGATGTAGGTACTGACCTTGGCATGCCTACAAAACAGAGCTTACATGCTCCTGTTTTGTCAAATGGGCCCCTTCCCCATCCCCACAGAGCTGCAACCTCTCAATCAGGCTGCAACATCCAGGACACCATGACAGGGGCCGCAGCACTATCGCCGTATATGCACACTGAGGCTCTGACGTCCAGTTATAATAAAAATCATCCATTTGTATAAAAATCAACATACTATCCACCTCTGCATCAGCCCCGATGTACATATATTAACGGTTACATCTATTTTGCGATCATCAACATACTTTATTGCAAAGTTACCAATTTTTATATCCACCAAAATGCTGCATCAAAATTTTTCTGGGACAACTCTGATATCAAGCTGTCCCAGTGAACTCTTCACTTCCTGGTTTCTGACTCGGCTGATACTGTGTATGAGTGGCCATTGGGTTTAACATGTTCTTGACCTCTATCAACTGTAAGTTGCTGTTTTCATGTTTGATTATTTATGTACTCTGTAATTGGGCGCTGCAGAACCCTTGTGGCACTATATAAATAAAGGATAATAATAATAATATAGGGTGTATAATCCCCAGGTGTATCTCACACATTGCTCAGTACAGATTACAGGATGTATAATCACCAGGTGTATAACACGTTGCACAGTACAGTATATATACTGGTCACAACAATGCAGCAGATATTGAGCACTGATCAGGATACTAGAAGTGACACAGAGCTGCAAGATACAGCAATGGCCTACTGTACTGTACTATATATGTATACTGCTGGTCACCAAAATGCTACACTGTCCTACTATATACTGCTCACAAAAATGCAGCACAGATATGGAATGGATACTTGCAGTGACACAGAGCTGCAAGATACAGCAATGGCCTACTGTACACAACTATATACTGTTGGGTCACCAAAATGCTGCACTGTAATACTATATATACTGCTCACAAAAATGCAGCACAGATATGGAATGGATACTTGCAGTGACACAGAGCTGCAAGATACAGCAATGGCCTACTGTACACAACTATATACTGTTGGATCACCAAAATGCTGCACTGTAATACTATATATACTGCTCACAAAATTGCAGCACAGATATGGAATGGATACTTGCAGTGACACAGAGCTGCAAGATACAGCAATGGCCTACTGTACACAACTATATACTGTTGGTCACCAAAATGCTGCACTGCAATACTATATATACTGGTCACAAAAATGCAGCACAGATATGGAATGGATACTTGCAGTGACACAGAGCTGCAAGATACAGCAATGGCCTACTGTACACAACTATATACTGTTGGGTCACCAAAATGCTGCACTGTAATACTATATATACTGCTCACAAAAATGCAGCACAGATATGGAATGGATACTTGCAGTGAAACAGAGCTGCAAGATACAGCAATGGCCTACTGTACACAGCTATATACTGTTGGGTCACCAAAATGCTGCACTGTAATACTATATATACTGCTCACAAAAATACAGCACAGATATGGAATGGATACTTGCAGGGACACAGAGCTGCAAGATACAGCAATGGCCTACTGTACACAACTATGTACTGTTGGTCACCAAAATGCTGCACTGTAATACTATATTTACTGCTCACAAAAATGCTGCACAGATATGGAATGGATACTTGCAGTGACACAGAGCTGCAAGATACAGCAATGGCCTACTGTACTGTACTACTATAAGTATAATTATATACTGGTGGTCCCCAGTCCTCACAATAAAGCACACTGAGCACAGATATTTGCAGCACAGTGAGCACAGATATTTGCAGCACACTGAGCACAGATTACAGAGCTTTTCAGGGAGAGAACGCAGCCACGTCCTCTCCGTTCAATCTCCAATACACAAGTGAAAATGGCGGCGACGCGCGGCTCTTTATATAGAATACGAATCTCACAAGAATCCGACAGCGGGATGATGACGTTCGTCCGCGTTCGGGTTATCCGAGCAAGGCTGGAAGATCCGAGGCTGCCTCGGAACCGTGTAAAATGGGTGAAGTTCGGGGGGTTCGGATCTTGAGGAACCGAACCCGCTAATCTCTAATTCAGACATTATTTTTTTATAATTTCAATTTTTTTTCTGCTCTGAATGTGGTGCTGCTGTAATGTAACTTTATCCATTGATTCAACTTTACTCACAGATACTTCTGTAAATCAGCAACTAACAGCATTGTGGGTTAACATATCTTTAGAACAACACAGAATTATAAACTGGCAAACAAGGGAGGACATGGACAAAGAGTTAGAGGGTATCTCTAGTGCTGTATCAAAACTTGCATCAGTGTCAACATTGTGTTTAGAGAGCTTGACAAAGGTTATTTTAACCTTTGTCAAGCTCTTCTCATTGTCAAACAGAAGTTTGAAGGTAAAACCAAAGATATTACACATGTATTTTACATGTGTCATTTCTTTGGTTTTACTTTCAAACGTCTGTTGGAATAAACTAGAGATGAGCGGGTTAGGTTCCTCGGAATCCGAACCCCCCCGAACTTCACCCATTTTACACAGGTCCGAGGCAAACTCGAATCTTCCCACCTTGCTCGGTTAACCCGAGCGCGCCTGAACGTCATCATCCCGCTGTCGGATTATCGCGAGATTCGTATTCTATATAAGGAGCCGCGCGTCGCCGCCATTTTTCACTCGTGCATTGGAGATGATAGTGAAAGGACGTGGCTGGCATTCTCTCAGTTTCTGTGTTCAGTGTGCTGCAACTATCTGTGCTCAGTGTGCTGCAAATATCTGTGCTCAGTGTGCTGCAAATATCTACGTTCTCTGCCTGAAAAACGCTCCATATCTGTGCTCAGTGTGCTGCAAATATCTGTGCTCAGTGTGCTTTATTGTGGGGACTGGGGACCACCAGTATTATATAGTAGGAGGACAGTGCAGAGTTTTGCTGACCAGTGACCACCAGTATTATACGTTCTCTGCCTGAAAAACACTCCATATCTGTGCTGCATTGTAGTATATAGTAGGAGGATATTGCATAATTTTGCTGACCAGTGACCACCAGTATATAATATATAGCAGTACGGTACAGTAGGCCACTGCTCTACCTACCTCTGTGTCATCAAGTATACTATCCATCCATACCTGTGGTGCATTTAAGTTGTGCGCAGTATATATATAGTAGTAGGACAGTGCATAATTTTGCTGACCACCAGTATATAATATATAGCAGTACGGTACAGTAGGCCACTGCTCTACCTACCTCTGTGTCGTCAAGTATACTATCCATCCATACCTGTGGTGCATTTAAGTTGTGCGCAGTATATATATAGTTGGAGGACAGTGCATAATTTTGCTGACCACCAGTATATAATATATAGCAGTACGGTGCAGTAGGCCACTGCTCTACCTACCTCTGTGTCGTCAAGTATCCTATCCATCCATACCTGTGGTGCATTTAAGTTGTGCGCAGTATATATATAGTAGTAGGACAGTGCATAATTTTGCTGACCACCAGTATATAATATATAGCAGTACTGTACAGTAGGCCACTGCTCTACCTACCTCTGTGTCGTCAAGTATACTATCCATCCATACCTGTGGTGCATTTAAGTTGTGCGCAGTATATATATAGTAGTAAGATAGTGCATAATTTTGCTGACCACCAGTATATAATATATAGCAGTACGGTACAGTAGGTCACTGCTCTACCTACCTCTGTGTCGTCAAGTATACTATCCATCCATACCTGTGGTGCATTTCAGTTGTGCGCAGTATATATAGTAGTAGGCCATTGCTATTGATATATTACTGGCATATAATTCCACACATTAAAAAATGGAGAACAAAAATGTGGAGGGTAAAATAGGGAAAGATCAAGATCCACTTCCACCTCGTGCTGAAGCTGCTGCCACTAGTCATGGCCGAGACGATGAAATGCCATCAACGTCGTCTGCCAAGGCCGATGCCCAGTGTCATAGTAGAGAGCATGTAAAATCCAAAAAACTAAAGTTCAGTAAAATGAGGACCCAAAAATCTAAATTAAAAGCGTCTGAGGAGAAACGTAAACTTCCAATATGCCATTTACGACACGGAGTGGCAAGGAACAGCTAAGGCCCTGGCCTATGTCCATGGCTAGTGGTTCAGCTTCACATGAGGATGGAAGCACTCATCCTCCCGCTAGAAAAATGAAAAGACTTAAGGTGGCAAAAGCACAGCAAAGAACTGTGCATTCTTCAAAATCACAAATCCCCAAGGAGAGTCCAATTGTGTCGGTTGCGATGTCTGACCTTCCCAACACTGGACGGGAAGAGGTGGCGCCTTCCACCATTTTCACGCCCCCTGCAGGTGCTGGAAGGAGCACCCACAGTCCAGTTCCTGAGAGTCAAATTGAAGATGTCACTGTTGAAGTACACCAGGTTGAGGATATGGGTGTTGCTAGCGCTGAGGAGGAAATTGACAAGTAGGATTCTGATGGTGAGGTGGTTTGTTTAAGTCAGGCACCCAGGGAGACACCTGTTGTCCGTGGGACGAATATGGCCATTGACATGCCTGGTCAAATTACAAAAAAAAATCACCTTGTCGGTGTGGAATTATTTTAACAGAAATGCGGACATTTGTCAAGCCGTGTGTTGCTTTTGTCAAGCTGTAATTAGTAGGGGTAAGAACGTTAACCACCTAGGAACATCCTCCCTTATACGTCACCTGGAGCGTATTCATCAGAAGTCATTGACAAGTTCAAAAACTTTGGGTGACAGCGGAAGCAGTCCACTGACAACTAAATCCCTTCCTCTTGTAACCAAGCTCCTGCAAACCACACCACCAACTCCCTCAGTGTCAATTTCCTCCTTAGACAGGAAAGCCAATAGTCCTGCAGGCCATGTCACTGTCAAGTCTGGCGAGTCCTCTCTTGCCTGGGATTCCTCCGATGCATACTTGAGTGCAATGCCTACTGCTGCTGGCGCTGCTGTTGTTGCTGCTGGGAGTCGATCGTCATCCCAGAGGGGAAGTCGGAAGACCACTTGTACTACTTCCAGTAAGCAATTGACTGTCCAACAGTCCTTTGCGAGGAAGATTAAATATTACAGCAGTCATCCTGCTGCAAAGCGGATAAATCAGGCCTTGGCAGCCTGGGTGGTGTCAAACATGTTTCCGGTATCCACTGTTAATTCCCAGGAAACTAGAGAATTGCTTGAGGTACTGTATCCCTGGTACCAAATACCATCTAGGTTCCATTTCTCTAGGCAGGCGATAACGAGAATGTACACAGACGTCAGAAAAAGAGTCACCAGTGTCCTAAAAAATGCAGTTGTACCCAATGTCCACTTAACCACGGACATGTGGACAAGTGGAGCAGGGCAGACTAAGGACTATATGACTGTGACAGCCCACTGGGTAGATGTATTGCCTCCCACAGCAAGAACAGCGGCAGCGGCACCAGTAGCAGCATCTCACAAACGCCAACTCGTTCCTAGGCAGGCTACGCTTTGTATCACCGCTTTCCAGAAGAGGCACACAGCTGACAACCTCTTACGGAAACTGAGGAACATCATCGCAGAATGGCTCACCCCAATTGGACTCTCCTGGGGATTTGTGACATCAGACAATGCCACCAATATTGTGCGTGCATTACATGTGGGCAAATTCCAGCACGGCCCATGTTTTGCATATACATTGAATTTGGTGGTGCAGAATTATTTTAAAAACGACAGGGGCATGCAAGAGATGCTGTCGGTGGCCCGAAGAATTGCGGGCCACTTTCGGCATTCAGCCACCGCGTGCCGAAGACTGGAGCACCAGCAAACACTCCTGAACCTGCCCCGCCATCATCTGAAGCAAGAGGTGGTAACGAGGTGGATGTCAACCCTCTATATGCTTCAGAGGATGGAGGAGCAGCAAAAGACCATTCAAGCCTTTACAGCTACCTACGATATAGGCAAAGGAGGGGGAATGCACCTGACTCAAGCGCAGTGGAGAATGATTTCAACGTTGTGCAAGGTTCTGCAACCCTTTGAACTTGCCAAAAGTGAAGTCAGTTCAGACACTGCCAGCCTGAGTCAGGTCATTCCCCTCATCAGGCTTTTGCAGAAGAAGCTGGAGAGATTGAAGGAGGAGCTAAAACAGAGCGATTCCTCTAGGCATGTGGGACTTGTGGATGGAGCCCTTATTTCGCTTTACCAGGATTCACGGGTGGTAAATCTGTTGAAATCAGAGCACTACATTTTGTCCAACGTGCTCGATCCTAGATTTAAAACCTACGTTGTATCTCTCTTTCCGGCAGACACAAGTCTGCAGATGTTCAAAGACCTGCTGGTGAGAAAATTGTCAAGTCAAGCGGAACGTGACCCATCAACAGCTCCTCCTTCACATTCTCCCGCAATTGGGGCTACGAGGAAAAGGCTAAGAATTCCGAGCCCACCCGCTGGCGGTGATGCAGGGCAGTCTGGAGCGAGTGCTGACATCTGGTCTGGACTGAAGGACCTGCCAACAATTACTGACATGTCGTCTACTGTCACTGCATATGATTCTGTCACCATTGAAAGAATGGTGGAGGATTATATGAGTGACCGCATCCAATTAGGCACGTCAGACAGTCCGTACGTATACTGACAGGAAAAAGAGGCAATTTGGAGGCCCTTGCAGAAACTGGCTTTATTTTACCTAAGTTGCCCCCCCTCCAGTGTGTACTCCGAAAGAGTGTTTAGTGCAGCCGCTCACCTTGTCAGCAATCGGCGTACGAGGTTACTTCCAGAAAATGTGGAGAAGATGATGTCATCAAAATGAATTATAATCAATTCCTCCGTGGAAACATTCACCAGCAATTGCCTCCAGAAAGTACACAGGGACCTGAGATGGTGGATTCCAGTGGGGACGAATTAATAATCTGTGAGGAGGGGGATGTACACAGTGAAAGGGGTGAGGAATCGGACGATGAGGAGGAGGTGGACATCTTGCCTCTGTAGATACAGTTTGTGCAAGGAGAGATTGATTGCTTCTTTTTTGGTGGGGGCCCAAACCAACCAGTCATTTCAGTCAGTCGTGGGGCAGAACCTGTTGCTGAAATGATGGGTTTGTTAAAGTGTGCATGTCCTGTTTATACAACATAAGGGTGGGTGGGAGGGCCCAAGGACAATTCCATCTTGCACCTCTTTTTTCTTTCATTTTTCTTTGCATCATGTGCTGTTTGGGGACTCTTTTCTTGAAGTGCCATCCTGTCTGACACTGCAATGGCACTCCTAGATGGGCCAGGTGTCTGTGTCGGCCACTTGGGTCGCTTAGCTTAGCCATCCAGCGACCTTGGTGCACCTCTTTTTTTCTTTGCATTATGTGCTGTTTGGGGAGTATTTTTTGAAGTGCCATCCTGTCTGACACTGCAGTGCCACTCCTAGATGGGCCAGGTGTTTGTGTCGGCCACTTGGGTCGCTTAGCTAAGTCACACAGCTACCTCATTGCACCTCTTTTTTCTTTGCATCATGTGCTGTTTGGGGACTATTTTTTTGAAGTGCCATCCTGTCTGACACTGCAGTGCCACTCCTAGATGGGCCAGGTGTTTGTGTCGGCCACTTGGGTCGCTTAGCTTAGCCATCCAGCGGCCTTCGTGCACCTCTTTTTTTCTTTGCATCATGTGTTGTTTGGGGACTATATTTTGAAGTGCCATCCTGTCTGACACTGCAGTGCCACTCCTAGATGGGCCAGGTGTTTGTGTCGGCCACTTGGGTGGCACACAGCGACCTCGGTGCAAATTTTAGGACTAAAAATAATATTGTGAGGTGTGAGGTGTTCAGAATAGACTGGAAATGAGTGGTAATTATGGTTATTGAGGTTAATAATACTATGGGATCAAAAAGACCCCCAAATTCTATGATTTAAGCTGTTTTTGAGGGTTTTTTTTTTTTTAAATACCCGAATCCAAAACACACCCGAATCCGACAAAAAAATTTCAGGGAAGTTGTGCCAAAACGCGTCCGAATCCAAAACACATCCGTGGAACCGAATCCAAAACCAAAACACAAAACCCGAAAAATGTCCGGTGCACATCTCTAGAATAAACTCAGTAACACTGTGGTGTATATATGGTTCGGGGAGTGCTGCTAATAATTTGCAAATTGTATCCTCCTTGCAGTATAGTTAAACAATTCTGGGAAATATTGTGCTCAACCCCTTTTGCTTATGTATGTCACCTTGATATTCAATGATCATATAAAATGTTACTGTTGCATAGGAACGTGTTTTCTTTACTTTGTAAACAAATTTGAACATTGCATGAATGCTGAACTTGTGAACATTGAAAATACCTACGACTTAAGGGCCCTACACACTGGTCGATTACACTGAAAGATATGAATGAGATATCGTTCATATCTTTCAGGGTGTATGCGCCAACGATGAACGATGCACAGCCCCGCGCTCGTTCATAGTTGGTGCCGGCTCGTTTATACATGCATGCCAATATGGACAATCTCTTCCATATTAGCATGCAGGGCTATGGAGCCGAGTGACGGGGTGAGTGAAGAAACTTTACTCCCCCCCCCCCGTCACCCCCCGCTGCCGGGTCATCTGTTGTCAGTATCAACTGTCGGGCACCTCGGCGGCAAATCCGCCAGTGTGTAGGGCCCATTACTAATTGTTGCAATACATTTGCATACATATGCTTGATAGTCTGTCTCTATAAACAGTGATTGTAATTGGCAAGAATAAAATCCTTCTGTCCCTGCTGTGACCTACTTGGTCTTTTGCAGAGACGTAGATCAAGCTGATGAATAAAGTTCAAAAAATTACACAGATTAAAATTTCACAATATTGTCAGTATGGTCAAGAAACAGACTGGGGCGTCCCGCTGGTCTGTAAGGTGTAGGTGCACAGTAGGTCTCCTCGAATTGACTGAGGGTCTTCATGGTGCAGCCTAAGTACAGTGTGGGCTAAGGTGGAAAGGAAGGGGCTCCGTACTGGTTCTCCTTTCCTATGCCCCAGCTCCCAGAGGTGTGTTTGTACACAGACACTCCCTGGAAGCCGGTCGGCCTTGGGAGTATGTCCTGTCTTAGGGAGGGGTGTTAACAGTCACGGCTCTCAGAGCGGCTTACTGCACATCCCTTCCACATACAGAAACTTACCTTGCTGCTGTCCACTGCGTCTCATCACCGGTAATTGTCCATTCTTCCGACTCCCTTAGTCACGTGACAGCATGGTTTTTCCAAGGTTTTGAGACACCATTCGTGCTTTCAGTGCAAGCAGCCTAGTTGTGCAGTAAAGTCAAACTCCAACGCGTTTCAACCCTTAGGGGTCTTCTTCTGGGAGGGTGATGTGTCGATTCTGTTGGAATAACCATTTGTGTCAATTAGTATCAATTATTGAATTAATAGAGTGTTTCCTGAATATAGAAATTTAAGTGAACATGCCACTTACAATTTACCATTGAGATGTGGGTATTATTAGGATTTAAAAATACTTCCTTCATGAGGGCATTTTTTTTTTTTTTTGGTCTGGAGAATGCAGAATGTCACTTAAAATGCTGAATGGGACCAGTCATAATGTCATTCCTGTGTCCTCTGCGGTATTCTTTTGAATAATATACGTTTTATACATTTTCACCAATAGACCATTCAAGGTACAGTATTTACCGTATGCTTCATGTAATTTAATATGTATCTGTGAAATTGCACAAGGGAGACTACTTTATCTTGTTGACAGTAGTCTATATATTCCATTTTCTTTTTAAGAGGAATAAACAATTACAAGTTTATTTAACTATACAGGGTATTAACTATTCAATGTGATTTTAAAAAGAGTGCCCCAGCAAGGGATTTTTCCACTTCGGATGGCTCCTTGCCCATCATAGAGTTTTTCGAGTATCAAGAATTCATATCCATGGGGCACCTTCAATCATACATATTATCTAAGCTAAAGGCAATTGAATAATTTAGATAGACTGGATTCTAACTACATACATATATTTATTCACCAGTGCAGGACAGCTCTGGTGCTGTAACAGGGCTTACTTGCATCATGTTGTCATGCAGAAAGGACTGAGCCACCAGCAGCAGTGAGCATAGAACCTCCCAGAGTATCCTCAGATGCTCCTGGGGTGCTATTTCATGCTGCAGTCTACGCAGTGCCCTGCCAGAGCTGGTGCATGGTTTCTCAGCACCCTAGGCAAAACTTCAGGCTACCCCTCCTTCCCCACCCACACACCAATACCCACTTTCCAACGTCAGGTTAAAGTGTGGCAGTAGGATTTTAGAATTTCAGCAGCAGCAGTCTGCTTTGAGTTTACTCAGAGTTATCCTTAATTTTGTTATAAGCAGACTTAGGGCTGACCCCCCCCCCCCCCCCCTCCAGATCCTGGCAACCTATGCAGCTGCCTAAAGCTGCCTACGGTAGAGCCGGCCTGCGCACTGCAGCAGTGATATTGGTTGCAGGGACCAAGGCGCAGTGACTGTGCAACCCACAGAGACCTGCGCTGATCGCACACCCCTAGTTATGGCCCTGGGTAACTCACTGTATCTTGGCAGACAAGTTGAGGTGAGTAGTGGAGAGAAAGGCAGTTCAGCACTCAATGTGATTGTACCAATTAAAGTTTTAGCACACAAAAGCCTGATTTTGAGCTGGACGGATCTCTCCTGATGGACACAAATAATAATTGCATGTTCAAAGTCAGATGGTATTCTACTGGATCTCACTTTGCTTGAAATGGTCTGAAACTGGGCTGTAACATGCAGTAGATCTGTGTTGTGGGAGTACTGTATCATGGATCTTAGCTAACGCTTTGTGGAGTTTTGAGTCATGCACATGGAGAAGGGGAGAATATTTCTGATGGATATCTTGCACTTAGTATGATGATGATGCAAGTGGATGTACTAATCATGACATTTGGTATAAAAACAGTGGGTGATGTGTCATCCCACACAAATTCTGGCATTAACTGACAGTTAATTCTGACAGCTTTCTTTTCTTTTTTAGAAAGCTGTCTTTTGTGATGATAATGCTTCTAGGTTTATGACTCGCGAGTCCTTCTGCCCATGTGCCGGATGACGCTGTACTGTACAGTATGTGCGTACATATATAGATATATTGAATATAATACATATAAACACATATCACAACTGAGGGCTGGTGCTGACCAGGAGACTCCTCAGTTGTAGGGGCTGGTGTATATGTAAACCTGGGCAGCAGTATAGGACTTGTAGACATGCAGATGGATGTATACCACCAATGCCCGAAGGCGTGACCACGACAACAAGGATAAAATTAATGAGTATTTATTTATCTATCACAGTTCAGATGGTACACCGGCAGTTGCAGTAAGATATGAAAATATTTAAAAGCAGTACACAGTTCCACAAGATGCAGCAATAGATGGAATGTCCTTAGGTGTGGTATCCACAACAGGGCAAGCTTGGGAATTAGGAGATGTAAAGTCCTTTTACCAATACCTTGTTGCTGGGTAGTGAAATGGAGGCAGGAACTGGCCAGCAGATGTTGTACAGAGGCTGAATGTACTGTAGAGTAAATGGTATATGTAAACTGCCAGGTTTGCTGGATGGAACCGCTAATGAAGAAATGTTGAGAGAGTGCAGATGAACCAGTGTAACCGGAGGAGAGTAGAATGACACTGGTGACACTAGAGATCGGTGGTATTGAAGAATAGATGACAAAGCACCGATGGTATCAGGGAAACTGATGGCGGAGAACCAATGATATTGTGTAGCTGAGAGCCAGACGCTGGAAGCCGGTGTTTAGAGCACTGCCAGTCGCAGAGAGCAATGAGACACTGTAGAGTCAGGCTGCACCGCAAGGTGGTGATTGGTGCGGGTCTCTGGTGGAATGAAGACACAGGAGCTGGAATCACTGGAACAAATAATCAACCACAAGGAGCAGAGACAGGATACACTGGAAATGACAACCAAAGCACTGACAACTTCCTGGTTCAGGAACAGGCCCTTTATACCCACAGCAGTGCAGGGATTGGATGAACAATCAGGCAGAGTTCAGTGATGCTGTAGATTGGTGGAATAAGCATCATGTGATTAGAACCAACATGGCTGTGCCCATACAGGCATTTGGAGGGAAATCTGGTTTGTAGTACCATGTGAAGATTTATAGTAATGATGGCAGTGGCCGCGGAGGACAGTGAACGCCAACTTGTGCACTTGACACACAGCTGGTGGCAGAGGCCACAACGGGCGAGAAGCGCCATGCAGACCTGTTTGTGCATTTGAAATACAATTATGGCGGCATTGGCCGCAGCTGACAGGAGACGCCATGCAGAGCCATTTGAGTACTAGAAGGGCAGCAATGGCGGTGGAGGCCGCGAAGGGCTAGAAACGCCATTCTAACTACAAGAGTTCCTTTTGACAGCATCTGCGGACTGGCAGAGAGGAGATATGAAGTGAGGATTTTATTTAACATGACGCAAACCCGGGCCTAGATTGCTGAGCCAACCTCAGGAGACACCTGAAAGGTAGGTAATGGCGTCCAGTAACCCGGATCGTGACAGCGCCCTCCCCCCCATTAGGAGTGGCCCCAGGACACTTCTTAGGCTTCTGAGGAAATCTAGAGTGGAAATTTCGAACCAATGCAGGAGCATGAACATCTGAGGCATTGGTCCAGGAACACTCCTCAGGGCTATAGGCCTTCCAATCAATCAAATACTGGAGTTGACCATAACGAAAGCGTGAATCCAGAATCTTGGCAACTTCATACTCAACCCCACGTTGAGTCTGGACTTTGGGAGCCGAAGGAAGTGCTGAATGGAACCGATTCAGGATCAGCGGTTTCAGAAGGGAAACGTGAAACGTCCTGGGAATTTTCAGGAATGGAGGTAGCTGGAGTTTGTAAGCCACTGGGTTGATGACTTGTTCAATTAGAAAAGGACCGATATATCGAGGAGCAAATTTCATGCTTGGAACTCTCAGCCTCAAATTCTTCATAGATAGCCAAACACGATCAACCACTTTGAGGGCAGGAATTGCCCTACGCTTCTTATCTGCAAACTTCTTATACCTAAAAGATGCCTTGAGTAGAGCCGCTTGGACCTTCTTACAGTTATTTGAAAACTGACGAAGAGTGATATCAGCTGCTGGCACTGAAGTTGCTGGAAGCGGTTGAAATTCTGAAACTTTAGGGTGAAATCCATAGTTGGTGAAGAATGGCGTGGAAGAAGATGAAGAATGATATTGGTTGTTATGGCAGAACTCAGCCCAGGGAAGAAGTTGAACCCAGTCATCTTGGGAGGAAGATACATAAATTCGGAGGAAGGCCTCCAAGTCCTGATTCACCCTCTCAGTTTGACCATTGGTCTGGGGGTAATAAGCTGTAGAGAATTTTAACTTGACTTGGAGAGCCGAACATAAACTTCGCCAGAATTTGGCTACAAACTGACCTCCTCTGTCAGAAATGATCTCCTCGGGGAGACCATGTAATCTGAAGATCTCCTGGATGAAGACTTGAGCCAGCTTGGAAGCTGATGGAAGATCGGTAAGGGGAATGAAATGTGACATTTTGGTGAACAGGTCAACTACCACCCAGATGGTATTAAACTTGTTACATATAGGAAGGTCCGTAATAAAATCCATTGATAAATGGGTCCACGGACGATGAGGAACAGATAACAGAACCAGTTGCCCAGCGGGTAACTGGTGAGATACTTTGTGTTGAGCACATTTTGGGCAGGAAGCAATAAACTCTGTAACTTTTTTTTCAGAGTCGGCCACCAGTAAGACCTGGAGATGAATTCAAGGGTTTTCTGGATGCCCGCGTGTCCAGTGAAACAGGAAGCATGAGCCAAGTGCATGAGCTTCTTGCTTAGAGCTGGCTTTACAAAACTCTTCCCTGATGGGGGCATAGAGTCCATCCTTACCGTGGAGAATGCCACTGGATTAATAATAGGATGCTTGTCGGTAGACTCAGACTCATTTTCTTGCTCCCAAGAGTGGGAAAGGGCATCAGCCTTGCGATTCTGTGACCCTGGACAGAACTGGAGTTTAAAGTCAAACCTAGAAAAAAAAGTGCCCATCTGGCTTGACAAGGGTTGAAACATTGTGCGCCTTTCAAATATAGGAGATTCTTGTGGTCTGTAAGAATAATGATGGCATGAGAAGTTCCCTCTAGCAAGTCACTCCACTCTTCCAGAGCGAGTTTGATAGCCAACAGTTCCTGATTGCCAATGGCGTAATTGCACTCAGCAGGAGAAAACTTCCGGGAGAAGAAGCTGCAAGGATGCAGATGACCATCTTTGGCTCTTTGAGATAGGACCACGCCCACTCCAACGGAAGAGGCATCCACCTCAAGCGTGAAAGGCAAGTTGGTATCAGGCTGTTTCAACACCGGACCTGAGATGAACCTTTGCTTTAACATATGGAAGGCTTGGACAGCTTCTTTAGACCACTTGGAAGGGTTAGCACCCTTTTGGTAAGGGCAGTGATAGGCGCCACAATGGTGGAAAAGTCTCGAATACATTTTCTGTAATAATTGGCGAACCCTAAGAATCTCTGGACACCCTTGAGGGTTGTAGGTATCGGCCAATCTTGGATAGCTTGTAATTTCTCAGGATCCATCTCTAGTCTGGAACAGGACACAGTGTAGCCTAGAAACGGAATGGACTTGACTTCAAAGACGCATTTTTCCAAATTGCAATAAAGATGATTGGCACGAAGACAGGACCAAACTTCCTTTACCTAGAAACGATGTTCCCCTAGATTATTAGCAAAAATGAGGATGTCATCGAGGTAAACTACGACATGACGATAGAGGATATCTCTGAAGATCTCGTTCACGAAGTGTTGGAAAATAGCTGGAGCATTGCTGAGTCCAAAAGGCATGACGAGGTACTCGTAATGTCCGTCACTGGTATTAAATGCGGTCTTCCACTCGTCACCCTTCCGGATCTGAATGAGGTTGTAAGCACCCCCCAAATCTAATTTCGTGAAGATAGTTGCTCCGCTAACCCTATCAAAGAGTTCGGTAATCAGAGGCAGAGAGTACCGTTTTTTTACAGTGATGTCGTTCAAACCTCTGTAATCAATGCATGGCCACAGGCCACCATCTTTCTTCTTTACGAAGAAGAAACCTGCGCCAGCTGGAGAAGAAGAAGGTCAGATGAAGCCCTTTGCCAAGTTCTCTTTAATATATTCCTCCATAGAATGAGTCTCTGGTAAGGACAACGGATATGTTCGGCCTTGAGGTGGAACCTTCCCCGGGATGAGTTTGATATGGCAATCCCATTCCCTATGAGGGGGAAGGATATCGGCAGAAGTTTTACTGAACACATCAGAATAATCTTGATACGGATGTTGAACATCAGAAGACTTGGAGGATGAAGAACATACAGGAAGCACTTTGGAAAGACAGGTCTCAGAGCAGGAGGGACCCCATGCCAGGATATTAGTCGTCCTCCAATCAATCTGAGGGTAATGCAAATGAAGCCATGGAAGGCCTAGAACCACCGGATGAGTGGCCTTTGGAATCACCAAAAAGGAAATTAATTCTGAATGAAGAACTCCAACTTTCAGACAGATAGGTAGAGTCTTAAAAGCAATGACTGCATCAGAAATCTTACTGCCATCCACGGCAGTCAGAGATATGGAAGACAAAAGTCTCTCGGTGGGTAGGGACCACCGCTTTACGTATTCCTCAACCATAAAGTTCCCAGCTGCTCCTGAGTCTAACAAAGCAATAATGTTCCTAGTGCGCTGGGCCACTTGGAGCAAGACTGGGAGGTTACAATCACTTAAAGATGGAGAGGATTGCATTTCTCCTAGCCGACCCTCTCCTTGGGGGGCTAGGACTTGGAGTTTCCCGGACGCTTGGGACAGGCATTAATAACGTGAGATGGTGCAGCACAATAAAGACAGAGGTGCTCAGAAAGATGTCTTCTACGCTCTGCTGGAGATAGACGAGAGTGACCTATCTGCATAGGTTCGTCCTTGGGCGGAGATGATTGATGAGGAGGAGGAGCAGTAGTAGACTTGGGAAATGATGACCTTCCTCGCTCAATTGCCCTTTCTCAAAACTGTAGATCGACTATGGTGCACAGAGATATAAGCTCGTTCAACTTTGGAGGCATGTCTCTGGTAGCAAGTTCATACTTGATACGTTCAGATAGGCCATGCCAAAATGCTGCATATAGGGCATCGTCGTTCCATAACAGTTCTGATGCTAGGATCTGGAACAGGATTAGATACTGCCCAACAGTTCATGTCCCCTGGCGTAAACGGAGAATCTCAGAAGAGGCTGAAGTTACACGACCTGGCTCGTCGAAGATGCGCCTGAATGTTGCCACAAAGTCTGTATAAGAGGACAGCATAGAATCTGATCTCTCCCATAAGGGTGATGCTCAATCGAGGGCGGAGCCACTGAGGAGGGAGATAATGTAGGCAACCTTGGTGCAAACAGTTGGGAAACTGCCAGGCTGTAGCTCAAAATGATATTCGCACTGGTTGAGGAATTCCCTGCAGGCTTTTGGAGACCCATCGAATTTTGCTGGAGTTGGTAAATGAAGACGTGGAGCAGAAATGGGTATGGAGGGTGGGGTTACCACTGTAGGTACTGCAGTGGGCACACTGGACGCCCTTGAACCACGAAGGGTTATTTGGATCCCATCCAGCCGAGAGGAGATATCCTGGAGACAGCGGATTACATGGCCTTGTGCAGCCTCCTGATGTTCGAGTCGGGCTGCCAGTTCTTGCATCGGCCTGGCCGCTGGATCTTGGTCTCCAGCCGGATTCATTAGGTCAGTGCTTACTGTCACAACTGAGGGCTGGTGCTGACCAGGAGAAGCCTCAGTTGTACGGGCTGGTATATATGTAAACCTGGGCAGCAGTATAGGACTTCTAGACATGCAGATGGATGTATACCACCAATGCCCGAAGGCGTGATCACAACAACAAGGATAAAATTAATGAGTATTTATTTAGCACAGTTCAGATGGTACTCCGGCAGTTGCAGTAAGATATGAAAATAATTAAAAGCAGTACACAGTTCCACAAGATGCAGTAATAGATGGAATGTCCTTAGGTGTGGAATCCACAACAGGGCAAGCTTGGGAATTAGGAGATGTAAAGTCCTTTTACCAACACCTGGTTGCTGGGTAGTGAAGTGGAGGCAGGAACTGGCCAGCAGATGTTGTACAGAGGCTGAATGTACTGTAGAGTAAATGGTAGACGTAGAACTGCTGGGATTGCCGGATGGAACCGGTAATAAAGAACTGTTGAGAGAGTGCAGATGAACCAGTGTAACCGAATGAGAGTAGAATGACACTGGAGACGCTAGAGATCGGTGGTATTGAAGAATAGATGACAAAGGACCAATGATATCGTGTAGCTGAACACCGCTGAGAGACAGATGCTGGTAGCCGGTGTTTAGAGCACTGCCAGTCGCAGAGAGCAATGAGGACACTGTAGAGTCAGGCTGCACCACCAGGTAGTGATTGGTGCGGGTCTCTGGTGGAATGAAGACACAGGAGCTGGAATACCTGTAAGAATTAGAGATGAGCGCCTGAAATTTTTCGGGTTTTGTGTTTTGGTTTTGGGTTCGGTTCCGCGGCCGTGTTTTGGGTTCGAACGCGTTTTGGCAAAACCTCACCGAATTATTTTTGTCGGATTCGGGTGTGTTTTGGATTCGGGTGTTTTTTTCAAAAAACCCTAAAAAACAGCTTAAATCATAGAATTTGGGGGTAATTTTGATCCCAAAGTATTATTAACCTCAAAAAACATAATTTACACTCATTTTCAGCCTATTCTGAACACATCACACCTCACAATATTATTTTTAGTCCTAAAATTTGCACCGAGGTCGCTGTGTGAGTAAGATAAGCGACCCTAGTGGCCGACACAAACACCGGGCCCATCTAGGAGTGGCACTGCAGTGTCACGCAGGATGTCCCTTCCAAAAAACCCTCCCCAAACAGCACATGACGCAAAGAAAAAAAGAGGCGCAATGAGGTAGCTGACTGTGTGAGAAAGATAAGCGACCCTAGTGGCCGACACAAACACCGGGCCCATCTAGGAGTGGCACTGCAGTGTCACGCAGGATGTCCCTTCCAAAAAACCCTCCCCAAACAGCACATGACGCAAAGAAAAAAAGAGGCGCAATGAGGTAGCTGTGTGAGAAAGATAAGCGACCCTAGTGGCCGACACAAACACCGGGCCCATCTAGGAGTGGCACTGCAGTGTCACGCAGGATGTCCCTTCCAAAAAACCCTCCCCAAACAGCACATGACGCAAAGAAAAAAAGAGGCGCAATGAGGTAGCTGTGTGAGTAAGATTAGCGACCCTAGTGGCCGACACAAACACCGGGCCCATCTAGGAGTGGCACTGCAGTGTCACGCAGGATGGCCCTTCCAAAAAACCCTCCCCAAACAGCACATGACGCAAAGAAAAAAAGAGGCGCAATGAGGTAGCTGACTGTGTGAGTAAGATTAGCGACCCTAGTGGCCGACACAAACACCGGGCACATCTAGGAGTGGCACTGCAGTGTCACGCAGGATGTCCCTTCCAAAAAACCCTCCCCAAACAGCACATGACGCAAAGAAAAAAAGAGGCGCAATGAGGTAGCTGACTGTGTGAGAAAGATAAGCGACCCTAGTGGCCGACACAAACACCGGGCCCATCTAGGAGTGGCACTGCAGTGTCACGCAGGATGTCCCTTCCAAAAAACCCTCCCCAATCAGCACATGATGCAAAGAAAAAGAAAAGAAAAAAGAGGTGCAAGATGGAATTATCCTTGGGCCCTCCCACCCACCCTTATGTTGTATAAACAAAACAGGACATGCACACTTTAACCAACCCATCATTTCAGTGACAGGGTCTGCCACACGACTGTGACTGATATGACGGGTTGGTTTGGACCCCCCCCAAAAAAGAAGCAATTAATCTCTCCTTGCACAAACTGGCTCTACAGAGGCAAGATGTCGACCTCATCTTCACCCTCCGATATATCACCGTGTACATCCCCCTCCTCACAGATTATCAATTCGTCCCCACTGGAATCCACCATCTCAGCTCCCTGTGTACTTTGTGGAGGCAATTGCTGCTGGTCAATGTCTCCGCGGAGGAATTGATTATAATTCATTTTAATGAACATCATCTTCTCCACATTTTCTGGATGTAACCTCGTACGCCGATTGCTGACAAGGTGAGCGGCGGCACTAAACACTCTTTCGGAGTACACACTTGTGGGAGGGCAACTTAGGTAGAATAAAGCCAGTTTGTGCAAGGGCCTCCAAATTGCCTCTTTTTCCTGCCAGTATAAGTACGGACTGTGTGACGTGCCTACTTGGATGCGGTCACTCATATAATCCTCCACCATTCTATCAATGTTGAGAGAATCATATGCAGTGACAGTAGACGACATGTCCGTAATCGTTGTCAGGTCCTTCAGTCCGGACCAGATGTCAGCATCAGCAGTCGCTCCAGACTGCCCTGCATCACCGCCAGCGGGTGGGCTCGGAATTCTGAGCCTTTTCCTCGCACCCCCAGTTGCGGGAGAATGTGAAGGAGGAGATGTTGACAGGTCGCGTTCCGCTTGACTTGACAATTTTGTCACCAGCAGGTCTTTCAACCCCAGCAGACCTGTGTCTGCCGGAAAGAGAGATCCAAGGTAGGCTTTAAATCTAGGATCGAGCACGGTGGCCAAAATGTAGTGCTCTGATTTCAACAGATTGACCACCCGTGAATCCTTGTTAAGCGAATTAAGGGCTGCATCCACAAGTCCCACATGCCTAGCGGAATCGCTCCGTGTTAGCTCCTTCTTCAATGCCTCCAGCTTCTTCTGCAAAAGCCTGATGAGGGGAATGACCTGACTCAGGCTGGCAGTGTCTGAACTGACTTCACGTGTGGCAAGTTCAAAGGGCATCAGAACCTTGCACAACGTTGAAATCATTCTCCACTGCACTTGAGACAGGTGCATTCCATCTCCTATATCGTGCTCAATTGTATAGGCTTGAATGGCCTTTTGCTGCTCCTCCAACCTCTGAAGCATATAGAGGGTTGAATTCCACCTCGTTACCACTTCTTGCTTCAGATGATGGCAGGGCAGGTTCAGTAGTTTTTGGTGGTGCTCCAGTCTTCTGTACGTGGTGCCTGTACGCCGAAAGTGTCCCGCAATTTTTCTGGCCACCGACAGCATCTCTTGCACGCCCCTGTCGTTTTTTAAAAAATTCTGCACCACCAAATTCAAGGTATGTGCAAAACATGGGACGTGCTGGAATTTGCCCATATTTAATGCACACACAATATTGCTGGCGTTGTCCGATGCCACAAATCCACAGGAGAGTCCAATTGGGGTAAGCCATTCCGCGATGATCTTCCTCAGTTGCCGTAAGAGGTTTTCAGCTGTGTGCGTATTCTGGAAAGCGGTGATACAAAGCGTAGCCTGCCTAGGAAAGAGTTGGCGTTTGCGAGATGCTGCTACTGGTGCCGCCGCTGCTGTTCTTGCGGCGGGAGTCCATACATCTACCCAGTGGGCTGTCACAGTCATATAGTCCTGACCCTGCCCTGCTCCACTTGTCCACATGTCCGTGGTTAAGTGGACATTGGGTACAACTGCATTTTTTAGGACACTGGTGAGTCTTTTTCTGACGTCCGTGTACATTCTCGGTATCGCCTGCCTAGAGAAGTGGAACCTAGATGGTATTTGGTAACGGGGGCACACTGCCTCAATAAATTGTCTAGTTCCCTGTGAACTAACGGCGGATACCGGACGCACGTCTAACACCAACATAGTTGTCAAGGACTCAGTTATCCGCTTTGCAGTAGGATGACTGCTGTGATATTTCATCTTCCTCGCAAAGGACTGTTGAACAGTCAATTGCTTACTGGAAGTAGTACAAGTGGGCTTAAGACTTCCCCTCTGGGATGACCATCGACTCCCAGCGGCAACAACAGCAGCGCCAGCAGCAGTAGGCGTTACACGCAAGGATGCATCGGAGGAATCCCAGGCAGGAGAGGACTCGTCAGACTTGCCAGTGACATGGCCTGCAGGACTATTGGCATTCCTGGGGAAGGAGGAAATTGACACTGAGGGAGTTGGTGGGGTGGTTTGCGTGAGCTTGGTTACAAGAGGAAGGGATTTACTGGTCAGTGGACTGCTTCCGCTGTCACCCAAAGTTTTTGAACTTGTCACTGACTTATTATGAATGCGCTGCAGGTGACGTATAAGGGAGGATGTTCCGAGGTGGTTAACGTCCTTACCCCTACTTATTACAGCTTGACAAAGGGAACACACGGCTTGACACCTGTTGTCCGCATTTCTGGTGAAATACCTCCACACCGAAGAGCTGATTTTTTTGGTATTTTCACCTGGCATGTCAACGGCCATATTCCTCCCACGGACAACAGGTGTCTCCCCGGGTGCCTGACTTAAACAAACCACCTCACCATCAGAATCCTCCTGGTCAATTTCCTCCCCAGCGCCAGCAACACCCATATCCTCCTCATCCTGGTGTACTTCAACACTGACATCTTCAATCTGACTATCAGGAACTGGACTGCGGGTGCTCCTTCCAGCACTTGCAGGGGGCATGCAAATAGTGGAAGGCGCATGCTCTTCACGTCCAGTGTTGGGAAGGTCAGGCATCGCAAACGACACAATTGGACTCTCCTTGTGGATTTGGGATTTCAAAGAACGCACAGTTCTTTGCGGTGCTTTTGCCAGCTTGAGTCTTTTCAGTTTTCTAGCGAGAGGCTGAGTGCTTCCATCCTCATGTGAAGCTGAACCACTAGCCATGAACATAGGCCAGGGCCTCAGCCGTTCCTTGCCACTCCGTGTGGTAAATGGCATATTGGCAAGTTTACGCTTCTCCTCCGACAATTTTATTTTAGGTTTTGGAGTCCTTTTTTTTCTGATATTTGGTGTTTTGGATTTGACATGCTCTGTACTATGACATTGGGCATCGGCCTTGGCAGACGACGTTGCTGGCATTTCATCGTCTCGGCCATGACTAGTGGCAGCAGCTTCAGCACGAGGTGGAAGTGGATCTTGATCTTTCCCTAATTTTGGAACCTCAACTTTTTTGTTCTCCATATTTTATAGGCAGAACTAAAAGGCACCTCAGGTAAACAATGGAGATGGATGGATTGGATACTAGTATACAATTATGGACGGACTGCCACGGTTAGGTGGTATAAAAAAACCACGGTTAGGTGGTATATATTATAATAATAATACAATTATGGATGGACGGACTGCCTGCCGACTGCCGACACAGAGGTAGCCACAGCCGTGAACTACCGCACTGTACACTGGTTGATAAAGAGATAGTAGTATACTCGTAACAACTAGTATGACACTATGACGACGGTATAAAGAATGAAAAAAAAACCACGGTTAGGTGGTATATATTATAATAATAATACAATTATGGATGGACGGACTGCCTGCCGACTGCCGACACAGAGGTAGCCACAGCCGTGAACTACCGCACTGTACACTGGTTGATAAAGAGATAGTAGTATACTCGTAACAACTAGTATGACACTATGACGACGGTATAAAGAATGAAAAAAAAACCACGGTTAGGTGGTATATATTATAATAATAATACAATTATGGATGGACGGACTGCCTGCCGACTGCCGACACAGAGGTAGCCACAGCCGTGAACTACCGCACTGTACACTGGTTGATAAAGAGATAGTAGTATACTCGTAACAACTAGTATGACACTATGACGGTATAAAGAATGAAAAAAAAACCACGGTTAGGTGGTATATATTATAATAATAATACAATTATGGATGGACGGACTGCCTGCCGACTGCCGACACAGAGGTAGCCACAGCCGTGAACTACCGCACTGTACACTGGTTGATAAAGAGATAGTAGTATACTCGTAACAACTAGTATGACACTATGACGACGGTATAAAGAAAGAAAAAAAAAATACCACAGTTAGGTGGTATATATTATAATAATAATACAATTATGGATGGACGGACTGCCTGCCGACTGCCGACACAGAGGTAGCCACAGCCGTGAACTACCGCACTGTACACTGGTTGATAAAGATATAGTAGTATACTCGTAACAACTAGTATGACACTATGACGACGTTATAAAGAATGAAAAAAAAACCACGGTTAGGTGGTATATATTATAATAATAATACAATTATGGATGGACGGACTGCCTGCCGACTGCCGACACAGAGGTAGCCACAGCCGTGAACTACCGCACTGTACACTGGTTGATAAAGAGATAGTAGTATACTCGTAACAACTAGTATGACACTATGACGACGTTATAAAGAATGAAAAAAAAACCACGGTTAGGTGGTATATATTATAATAATAATACAATTATGGATGGACGGACTGCCTGCCGACTGCCGACACAGAGGTAGCCACAGCCGTGAACTACCGCACTGTACACTGGTTGATAAAGAGATAGTAGTATACTCGTAACAACTAGTATGACACTATGACGACGGTATAAAGAATGAAAAAAAAACCACGGTTAGGTGGTATATATTATAATAATAATACAATTATGGATGGACGGACTGCCTGCCGACTGCCGACACAGAGGTAGCCACAGCCGTGAACTACCGCACTGTACACTGGTTGATAAAGAGATAGTAGTATACTCGTAACAACTAGTATGACACTATGACGACGGTATAAAGAATGAAAAAAAAACCACGGTTAGGTGGTATATATTATAATAATAATACAATTATGGATGGACGGACTGCCTGCCGACTGCCGACACAGAGGTAGCCACAGCCGTGAACTACCGCACTGTACACTGGTTGATAAAGAGATAGTAGTATACTCGTAACAACTAGTATGACACTATGACGACGGTATAAAGAATGAAAAAAAAACCACGGTTAGGTGGTATATATTATAATAATAATACAATTATGGATCGACGGACTGCCTGCCGACTGCCGACACAGAGGTAGCCACAGCCGTGAACTACCGCACTGTACACTGGTTGATAAAGAGATAGTAGTATACTCGTAACAACTAGTATGACACTATGACGACGGTATAAAGAATGAAAAAAAAACCACGGTTAGGTGGTATATATTATAATAATAATACAATTATGGATGGACGGACTGCCTGCCGACTGCCGACACAGAGGTAGCCACAGCCGTGAACTACCGCACTGTACACTGGTTGATAAAGAGATAGTAGTATACTCGTAACAACTAGTATGACACTATGACGACGGTATAAAGAATGAAAAAAAAACCACGGTTAGGTGGTATATATTATAATAATAATACAATTATGGATGGACGGACTGCCTGCCGACTGCCGACACAGAGGTAGCCACAGCCGTGAACTACCGCACTGTACACTGGTTGATAAAGAGATAGTAGTATACTCGTAACAACTAGTATGACACTATGACGACGGTATAAAGAAAGAAAAAAAAATACCACGGTTAGGTGGTATATATTGTAATACAATTATGGATGGACGGACTGCCTGCCGAGTTCCGACTGCCGACACAGAGGTAGCCACAGCCGTGAACTACCGCACTGTACTGTGTCTGCTGCTAATATAGACTGGTTGATAAAGAGATAGTATACAATACATACAACAATATACTACTATACTGGTGGTCAGGCACTGGTCACCACTAGTCACACTGGCAGTGGCACTCCTGCAGCAAAAGTGTGCACTGTTTAATTTTAAATTAATATAATATTATGTACTCCTGGGGGCTCCTGCTATAACAACCTGCAGTGCTCCCCAGTCTCCCCCACAATTATTATAAGCTTTGCCTTTTATACATTGATGTGCAGCACACTGGGCTGAGCTGAGTGCACACAGACTGAGTCACACTGTGTGACTGGCTGCTGCTGTGTATCGTTTTTTTTCAGGCAGAGAACGGATATAGCAGAGAACGGATATATTATATTAAAATAAATAAAAGTTAACTAACAACAACTGCACTGGTCACTGTGGTAAACTCTGTCTGACTCTGCACAATCTCTCTCTCTCTTCTAATCTAATTTCTAATGGAGAGGACGCCAGCCACGTCCTCTCCCTATCAATCTCAATGCACGTGTGAAAATGGCGGCGACGCGCGGCTCCTTATATAGAATCCGAGTCTCGCGAGAATCCGACAGCGTCATGATGACGTTCGGGCGCGCTCGGGTTAACCGAGCAAGGCGGGAGGATCCGAGTCTGCTCGGACCCGTGAAAAAAACATGAAGTTCGTGCGGGTTCGGTTTCAGAGAAACCGAACCCGCTCATCTCTAGTAAGAATGCCAAATTGATTTCTCACATATATTTAAAATGCCCGCTCTAATAGATATTGTTTATGCCTGCACCCCCTATTACCATATCCCATGAATGTGCGCTATACGTCGCAAAACACTGCATCCCATAAGAGAAAACAATACACCCACACATTATCTGAGTTCCAAAGCTCATTGATGTATATATTTGTTATTAAAAAGGATATAGATTCAATATATATTACAAAGTACAGTATACCTATAGTTACATGATTACAACTCACACAGTAAGCAGTTAATACATACAGTTACATACAGTTACATGCCAGTTACAAGCAGTTACATTTACAGGCCAGCGATACAATTACCATTCCCTCCAATGCATCTTATGTCTCTCTCTCTCTAAAAAAAATACAGGAACTGATCTGCCAGCAAGTCCATCATCCTCTGAGACTAAAAAGCAACTAACTTCCTGTGTGGTCAGCAATGTGTTATCTAGTTTCTGGGAGAGGGATTCACGATGAGTCACCAGTTCCTTTGTATATGCTAATCAGGTTCAGCCTTGAAGACATCCAAAGGGCTGGCCTGATTTTCCTGTCCACTACCTGTTTGGAATATCTATTGTTCTAATAAAAGTGATTTTAGCTTTTATACATTTAATCATAATTCCGTGTTGCAATGTCCTACAACTTAATAACAAGTATCAAATGAATCTACACATTAATCTGGTTGCTTAATAGTAAATATGACAGGTCTATCTTGTTTCGTTCAAATAATACACATACATGACATTACTTCATTAGATAATTTTAAATAATCATGATGTCTGGCGCTTGATATTATTATAATTATGTACTGTATGAAATAAGTGTCGAAACCATCTCTGTGGCATGTCCGTGTAAATGCGTGTGTTACCATATATTGCTGTGCTCGCTGCGCGTATTTGCAAGTATAGCAACTTATATGTGTGTAGTTTGTATGTTCTTTTTATGTAATATTTTTGACCTCAACAGTCCACCCTTTGGCAGTAAACAATAACTGCCATCAATTATTAACATAAGAAAAAATATTTCATACAATAATCGGTGACCTAGACACAAGTATGTATTCATTTCGCAAATCATACACTTGACTATATTTGGGGAAGACAGGGAGGAGGACGATACATCCTCTATATGCACTTGGTGGTTACGGGACCACTGGTTGGGTGTGGGACAACATTCAACCTATAAAGTATGCTGGGACAGTGCTTTGGCCTATAATGTCTGATTTGCGACGAATATTTCACACATACATGTACCTACGTCTTTGTACACTGATGTTTGGATTTGATTGAGGTTCTGCTGGGTAGATGAAGGAGACACAAACAAATCGTCACAGTGTTATATAAAATTTTCATGATCTACATATTCCTATCATTTTCTGAACATTGTTTCCATTTCTGGAACGTATGCTAAGTCTGTTTAATAATTGAACAAGGGTTATAAGTAGTGTCCTTCCTAAATAACATAAACCTACGGAGTTCGGGGAGAGCCACTCATAAACCTTTCTTCCACATATATTAATGAGCTCTTTATCTGCAATGTGTGAATAGCCATTGTCTGATTGTTCCTGATTACCTCTGAACTCCATAACTACTAGACCTTTGATTTTTCTCTGATTTTAACAAACTGATCGGCTAATCCTGGGATCCTATAAGGAAATCACTCCTTCCTCCAGAACCAGTTCCAGTCCCACACTCGACTCCTCATAAAAAACCTCGCAAAAATAGAATATCCTGAAAGAAAATGTTTGTCAGCGGGAAAGAGAGAAAAGAGAAATAGAACAAAACAACTCTTGTTCATAACAAATCAATTACAATGACTGGTCTTTCTGCAATCCTTTAGTACGCTCAGGTAGTGTTCAACAGTGCCGCCTCTCAGTCTTCACGGAGTCTCTAGTGATACGAGGTTCTCTTTGCCTTACTCTTTGAACACACAGTTCACTTGCAACACACAGTTCACTTTGCTCTCCACCTTGCTCTTTAAACACAAAGTTCACTTGGAACACACAGTTCACTTCGAACACACAGTTACCAAACTACACAAACTCGATGAATGTGAGCAATAAACTACTTTGTCACGAGTTCTCTTCCGGGTCAGCGACCTTCTTGCAGTGTGACGAGTGGACCCAAGTCTCTCTTTCGGCGACCTTTCGTGCTGTCAACAAAACTTGGTATGGTCCTTCCCACCTGTCTAGGCAACCTGAGCGTACGGACAATCACACAGTCTCTTGGTTCATAATCAAGACAGTTAGTATATGGCATACCAGCAATCAACAATTTCAAGTTCTTTTGTCAAGTTCTCAAATGCTGGCTCATCTCAATAAGGTACTGTACTATTACCTCATTGGTGTATTTCTGATCATTGTGTGGATCAATCATGACATGAGGTTGTCTTTCAAAAACAACAAAAAAAAACACAAATACCAAAACAAAAACAAAAACATTTCGAAGAGGGTGATTCATTGAGTGAAGATCTGGGAGTGGTTCCGAAGCTACATAATACTAGTGGCAGTATCTATGAGCACAATAGTATAATTTGAAGCTTTGCTCCTACTTCTAGGGGTACCATTATCTACACACAAAATCCTGCACAATTTTTCTTTGCGGTAATCACAGCGGCATCTGTGGCGGCAGGAAATGCCTCTACCTAGTTTGAGAAAACATCAGTGCACATCAATACATAACAATAATTCCTAAAGGGTGTTAACTGTACGAAGTCATTGTGTGTTTGCAATGTAGAGTATCATGAGCATAACTAAAAAAAAAAAAGAGAAAAAGAAAAAATAAACATCTCTAGAGGAGAGAAAGAAGAAGAAAATGAAAAAGAAAATGTCAGGTTTGCCATACACCAACAGGCATATCAGTGTCTATACAAAATTTCCCTTCACCAGTATTCCAATTCTCCACCCTTTGTGCATGACAAGGCACACTGCAATGATACTGGTGTCATCGTGCTGTTGAGATATACTGGGTTCCGGGCAGAATTCTGAAGGACCTAGGCATGTGGAGTTTGAACTGTACTTGGGTCCATGTATTGTACAACCCTGTGTGAACGCAAAAGATGAAGAGGAAAACTGTAGAGAAACAGAATAGAGGTTGGTGACAGATGAGTTTGTAGAGGTGGACAAGATTTTATAAAAAAATTGGGCACTACAGGGAAGTGATTCTCTACTTGGTCTACTCCCCTTAAAAAAAATTTCTGTGTTTGATGTATCGCTATTGGGACTATCCCAGCCATCAATCCAGTGTACTGTCCATCCTAAGTTCATAGGGAACCCGGTATCAGTGAGATAATTTCCTTTACCTGTGATGGACATGCATCTAGAACAGTAGAATGCGACATTAGTCTTCGTGGGTGTCTAAAATACTTTGTACTTCCTGAGCGGGAGCACAGTATATGTATATCATATCTAACAAAGTTAAGTTCATCAGGGGCCATTTCTGCTAGGAAAAAGAAGCAAAAGTTTAGAGGCCCCATCTTAACCCCAGCAAGTTTTATCAAAGGGTAATGTTGCATTTATTTTGTTCTTCCCATTAGCCGAATCTGTGTTTTCTATGGCTTATGATTCCTTACTATATGTCCCTTGGTCCCGTCTATGTGTTTAATAATGTGGCTTGTGTTTTCTGTCTAGGGGATCTATATTGACAATGTGTCCTACTACTCCTACAATCTCTGGCAAAATGCCCTTCCTTCCTACAAGTGTAACATATTATTGACCATTAGGGATCTGGGGTTTGGACTGATGGGTCTTTCCTGTATGTGCCAGTATACTTACCATCCTCAACCTCTCCACCTGTTGTTCTCTGCGCCTAGCACTATTCTTGTGATGTTCAAAGAAGTCTGCATCCTGTCACTCAATGCCTTATTGAGCCCGTCCATTTGCACAGAGACAGCCACCTCCCATTTGCCGAATTAGTGTTGACCAGTGGTCTTATCCAGATGGAGAGTTTTCTATTACTGCAAGAGACAAAAAAAAAAGTTCAACAAGCTTCTAGGTCATGCAAAGTATTTATTCAATCCTTTTCATACCGTATTAAGGGTCTGTACATGGTCCAACAAACATTTCCGAGCTCATCTTGACTAGGGGCATTACTAGGAATGAATACTTCTTATATGGTAACTGAAAGAAATACCCTGGGGTTACCTTGTCTCTGTCCGCTTTCCTACTGGCAAATACTAATGTGCGGACAGGTTTTTCTCCATTTCTGATGTTACTTTCTTGATTTTTTATTTTTTTATTTTTTGGATTTTACTATATATGTACACGAATGATACCATACTTACCTGTTCCACTGGTCTCAGCCACTTCCCCCACAGGCTACTGCTCTTCTTTTACCGGTTGGATACTCCTCTGGGTACATGAGAAATGGCTGAAAACAATCAGGTCACCTTCTCCTCCTAAATAAAACTTCAACATTCATTAGTATATATACAGGTTACAGTCATATTTTTCATATTTTTATTATTTTCTATAGTTTGTATGCTGGCCGTAACTGCTTCCACATCTACATATGGTGGTGTACTTGCATTCTTTTTTTTTCCTACTTGTTTATTGTTGCTACAAGTTCAAACAGTTCTTATATTTCCATTCTTGTCTTATATGGTTGGACATACCACCTGCAATACCTTAGGATCAAACTCACCAACCCCTCCTGCTGTCACAGGTTTAAACAATTTGTATGTCTGACCCTTTGTTTTCGGGATTTTATCAGACATTTTTTATCCAAAAGTTCTGCAATACCTCTGGTTCAAAGCTGCCCACCATAGGGAATGGTTCCCTATCTTTGTCAGTCATACGTTCCCATTCAGACAAAAAGTCTTCAGCGTGTGGACCATATTTCGCACACATAATACTTTTTCCTTTAAACTTCGCTGACCCCTTGGGCAGCGGCTCTTCAACCTTAACCCTGGCTACAAAACGTCCCATACTTGAGCAACTGGCTCCCATAATTGTGGGCCTTTTCCCACAAACACCAAAATACTCAATATAAGGTGACGGTGAAAGTTCTCCGAGCGCTCTTCACCCGCTCACGCCCACGTTGGCCAGTACTACCATACACTGTCGATAGCGAAGGCAATGTATCCAACTTAGGGCCCTATCTGACCTATATTTACTGGAAGTTTTTTGGAATAGCTTACCCTTTCCAGTAAAGTATCGGTCGTTGGAGACTTTCCTGAGAGAGACCAGCGAAAACTCCCTATGCACTTTATTATACACAAATCACGCTTGTGTATGCTCTATACAGCGCTAATGATACCGCGATTTTACGCCTAAGCTTGTAAAAAGGATATCAAGTTGCGCTATCTATCGCACCCACAAACGCGCGGTCCAGTCGCACAGCGTATAGGTACTTGTTACTTATCTGCCGTACGACTACTGGAATCGAATCACAAGCTGCGAAACCTCAGCCAGAACGTATCAAAAAACTACATGGGTCTCACAGTTCATAATTCACAATTCCCTACCACGCTCCTGTGTAAGTTTCCTCACGACTTACGTATTAAACCTTATACTAACGTGTCAGCCGCCTCACGCCACCAAGCTTCCACTCACTTGATATACCACGACGGGATCCCGAATTCCCTGGGTTCAATATCCACTCACTTCTACATTCGCTCACTCAAATACACTTTGGCTTTTCTGTACAGAAAATTTTAATTCATTCAGATAGGCAGCTTTACCGCAGAGGCAATACAGTTTTTAAACTAAATTTAGAGTAACCTGCTTTTGAAATCTGATAGTTTTGTGCTATTGTATTAAATGTCTACTATCCCCCCTTTGAACTAAACGACACTATTGGGTAATTTGTACTTAGCGCCCGCATTCTTATGCACTTTGCGTAAACACGCGACCGTGTGTGTCTCTTACGCTGCATGCGCAGTCCTTTACTTTGTCTGAGACACGTGTACAAAACCCTGCATCTGCAATAAAACAAATCCCACAACTTCTATAAATGTGAGCAATATTAGCTATAATCGCTTACTTAACACAACACCCAGTTTTTTCTGTATAAACCTTTACAACTAGGCCAGACTGCATTTGTGTCTTTTCACTTACTTCCTTAAAATACTGTTATTTCAAATGTACCTATATAGCAACAAATGTATCCTATTTCACACAGATCTATAATGACTCTAGCAATAATCAATAATTTAAATGGTATGATTCAGATTGGATAGCTATCTTGCAGAACATACACTGATATAAATATACACATAATTATAATAATATTATATATAACATATATATATATATATATATATATATATATATATATATATATATACCACTTGACTCTCATAGAACCCCCATACAGTACACACATACTGAATGAATGCATTTCCTTCAAAGTCTCTAACTTGCATATCAACAGAGGTTCATATGCCTGTTCAAGAGGGTAGTGGGACAGGTTAATTAACATTTCAATGGCTATCCTAAACTAGCAAGCAGAGTTAACTAAATCCTGGAGGAAAAAGAAAAAAAACTGCCTTTTTTTATATCTGTGTGTAATTCTTACATCAAGTATTCATCTCACTATTAACTTTCACTAGGCCCAACTGAAACTATTTGTAATTGACTATGGCATGGGTTAAATAAATTCATTGGTAACTCATAAATTGTGCTTGATCTGACCAAGCAAAGCTGATTATTCTGAGCAGACTGAAAATCAGCTATTCATAAAATGACCCTCCCAAAATGGCCGCTGCTCCTCCCCCTTCCATATCCATGAGGATTACACAAAATGGTGGACAGGCCATGTGGCTAGTCCAAAATGGAGGACAGACCATGCGGCTTTCTTTGTCACAAAGAAATCACACATCATACAAGCACCAGAAGTTATTTTAGGCCTGAATTTAAAAAAAAAAAAAACTATATCAAGGCTATGCAGCAACTTTTAAATATACTTTTAAATCTACTTAAACAGATAAACAATCCAATCTGAATCAAACACAATATGACTTATTTGAACTTTGTTTTGCAACAATAAAATACATTTTAGCATTTTAAATATTATGAGAAATGCATTGTCCCTTGAATTTCATATCAGCGTCTTACTAATAACACAACAATACACACGGATATGATTTTCTCAGCTTTAGGATGCGTCCATCACACGACCACAGCGTCGCGTTTATAATGTACAGTGCATCATTAAGAACGTGATATCGCGGACCAGCCCCCATCTAAAAATGCCAAATTGATTTATCACAAATATTTAAAATCCCCGCTCTAATATATATTGTAAATGCCTGCACCCCTTATTACCATATCCCATGAATGTGCGCTATACGTCGCAAAACACTGCATCCCATAAGAGAAAACAATACACCCTCACATTATCTGAGTTCCAAAGCTCATTGATGTATATATTTGTTATTAAAAAGGATATAGATTCAATATATATTACAAAGTACAGTATACCTATAGTTACATGATTACAACTCACACAGTAAGCAGTTAATACATACAGTTACATACAGTTACATGCCAGTTACATGCCAGTTACATTTACAGGCCAGCGATACAATTACCATTCCCTCCAATGCATCTTATGTCTCTCTCTCTCTCTGTAAAAAAATACAGGAACTGATCTGCCAGCAAGTCCATCATCCTCTGAGACCAAAAAGCAACTAACTTCCTGTGTGGTCAGCAATGTGTTATCTAGTTTCTGGGGGAGGGATTCACAATGAGTCACCAGTCCCTTTGTATATGCTAATCAGGTTCAGCCTTGAAGACATCCAAAGGGCTGGCCTGATTTTCCTGTCCACTACCTGTTTGGAATATCTATTGTTCTAATAAAAGTGATTTTAGCTTTTATACATTTAATCATAATTCCGTGTTGCAATGTCCTACAACTTAATAACAAGTATCAAATGAATCTACACATTAATCTGGTTGCTTTAATAGTAAATATGACAGGTCTATCTTGTTTCGTTCAAATAATACACATACATGACATTACTTCATTAGATAATTTTAAATAATCATGATGTCTGGCGCTTGATATTATTATAATTATGTACTGTATGAAATAAGTGTTGAATCCATCTCTGTGGCATGTCCGTGTAAATGCGTGTGTTACCATATATTGCTGTGCTCGCTGCGCGTATTTGCAAGTATAGCAACTTATATGTGTGTAGTTTGTATGTTCTTTTTATGTAATATTTTTGACTGCGACACCTGGAACAAATAATCAACCACAAGGAGCAGAGACAGGATACACTGGAAATGACAACCAAAGCACTGACAACTTCCTGGTTCAGGAACAGGCCCTTTATACCTACAGCAGTGCAGGGATTGGATGAACAATCAGGCAGAGTTCAGTGATGCTGTAGATTGGTGGAAATAGCGTCATGTGATTAGAACCAACATGTCTGTGCCCATACAGGCATTTGGAGGGAAATCTAGTTTGTAGTACCATGTGAAGATTTATAGTAATGGCGGCAGAGGACAGTGGCGGCAGAGGCCGCAACGGGCGAGAAGCGCCATGCAGACCTGTTTGTGCATTTGAAATACAATTATGGCGGCAGAGGCCGCAGCTGACAGGAGACGCCATGCAGAGCCATTTGAGTACTAGAAGTGCAGCAATGGCGGCGGAGTCCGCGGAGGGCTAGAAACGCCATTCTAACTGCAAGAGTTCCTTTTGACAGCATCTGCGGACTGGCAGAGAGGAGATATGAAGTGAGGATGTTATTTAACATGATTGAATCCCGGGCCTGGAACGCTGAGCCAACCTCAGGAGACACCTGAAAGGTAGGTAATGGTGTTCAGTAACCCGGATCGTGACAACACATATGTTACATAGAACACATACACACAGACAAATGCTCACAGAGAACACACATACATACATATATTCAGTATACAAACTCATAGAATACATATACATACATACACAGAAAACATACCTTGAAATACATTGTATACACACTTTACACACTTGAAACACATACATATACACATACACACATAGAACAGAAACACACACAAATATATATATATATATATATATATATATATTAGAGATGTGCGGCTGGCACTTTTTCGTGTTTTGGTTCTAATTCCATTTTCGTGTTTTGGTTTTGGCTTGGTTTTGCCAAAACCGCCATTTCGTGTTTTGGTTTTGGATCTGGATAATTTAAAAAACCCCATAAAAACTGCTAAAATCACAGAATTTTGGGGTAATTTTGATCCTATGGTATTATTAACCTCAATGAAATTCATTTCCACTCATTTCCAGTCTATTCTGAACACCAGACACCTCAGAATATTGTTTTTAGGCCAAAAGGTTGCACAGAGGTTGCTGTATGACTAAGCTAAGTGACACAAGTGGACAACACAAACACATGGCCCATCTAGGAGTGGCACTGCAGTTTCAGACAGGCCCCAAACAGCACATGATGCAAAGAAGAAAAAGAGGTGCACCGAGGTTGCTGTATGACTAAGCCAAGCGACACAAGTGTGTGGCAGAAACACCTGGCCCATCTAGGAGTGGCACTGCAGTCTCAGACAGTATGCACGTTTCAAAAACTAGGCCCCAAACAGCACCTCATGCAAAGATGTAGAAGAGGTGTAATAAGTTAGCTGTATGACTAAGCCAAGCGACACAAACAGTTGGCCCATCCAGGAGTGGCACTGCAGTGGCAGACAGGAGGGCAGATATATTTAAAAAAAAGGCCCCAAACCGCACCTCATACAGAGATGTAGAAGAGGTGCACTGAGGTAGCTGTATGACTAAGCCGAGCAACACAAACAATTCCCACTGGAATTATACAGCAATATCACTGGAATTATACAGCAATATCACTGGAATTATATGTCAGTACCACTGGACATATACGGCAGTATCACTGGAATAATATGGCAGTACCACTGGACATACGGAAGTGTCTGACAGGATAACACTTTAAAAAATAGTCCCCAAACAGCACATGATGCAAAGAAGAAAAAGAGGTGCAAGATGGAATTGTCCTTGGGCCCTCCCACCCACCCTTATGTTGTATAAATAGGACATGCACACTTTAACAAATCAATCATTTCAGCGACAGGGTCTGCCACACGACTGTGGCTGAAATGACTGGTTTGTTTGGGCCCCCACCAAAAAAGAAGCAATCAATTTCTCCTTGCACAAACTGGCTCTACAGAGGCAAGATGTCGACCTCATCCTCATCCTCCGATTACTCACCACTTTCACCGTGTACATCCCCTTCCTCACAGAGTATTAATTCGTCCCCACTGGAATCCACCATCACAGGTCCCTGTGTATTTTCCGGAGACAATTGCTGGTCAAGGTCTTCCTGGAGGAATTTATAATTCATTTCATCTTTTCCACATTTTGTAGAAGTAACCTCCTATGCTGATTGCTGACAAGGTTACCGGCTGCACTAAACACTCTTTCGGAGTACACACTGGAGGGGGAGCTACTTAGGTAAACTAAAACCAGTTTGTGTAAGGGTGTCCAAATTGCCTCTTTTTCCTGCCAGTATACATACAGATTGTCTGACATGCCTACTTGGATGCTGTCACTCATATAATCCTCCACCATTCTTTCAATGGTGACAGAATCATATGCAGTGACAGTAGACATGTCAGTAATCATTGGCAGGTCCTTCAGTCCGGACCAGATGTCAGCTTTTTGCTCCTGACTGCCCTGCATCACCGTCAGCGGGTGGGCTAGGTAATATTATCCTTTTCCTTGCAGCCCCAGTGGTGGGAGAAATTGAAGGAGGAGCTGTTGACAGGACACATTCCGCTTGAGTTGACAATTTACTCACCAGCAGGTCTTTGCACCTCTGCACACTTGTGTCTGCCTGAAAGAGAGATAAAACGTAGGCTTTAAACCTAGGATCGAGCATGGTGGCCAAAATGTAGTTCTCTGATTTCAACAGATTGACCACCCTTGAATCCTGTCAAAGCGAATAAAGGGCTCCATCCACAAGTCCCACATACTTAGCGAAGTTCAAAGGGTTGGAGAACCTTGCACAAGGCTGAAATCATTCTCCACAGTGCTTGAGTCAGGTGCATTCCCCCTCCTTTGCCTATATCGTAGGTGTTATGATTCCCGTACTCCAGACCAGAGGAGATCGTATGGCTGAGGTCAGAGTACTGGGAAGATATGCTGGTTGTGGGAGCAGGAAAGCCTAGTAACCCCTGGCGCCCTAACTCCGTTGTCTCGCCCGTGTTATCAGAAATCCCCTGCGAGACTATGGTTGCTTGAGCCCATGGCAGCCGCGTTCGAAGGGCGGATTATGTCTGCCCAACCCCGATGCCCCCTCAGGTCTTAATGGGAGACAAAGGGAAATCCGAGACAGGGTGATAACAAGGGGCCCTCTGACTAAGCAACCAGGCCAAGGGTTACAAGCTAACTAACTAAATCAAAAAGGTATGTGCGGACTAGCCGCCAGGGAAAAGGACAACCAAAGATCCACTGATCCGTTACTCCTATCCAGCACCGCTGGATACCAGAGTGGATCAGGGAGAGCGGAATCCTCCGCAAAAGCTCCAGGACACAAATATACTAAATAATAAACAGTAAGCGGACAAGCCGCAACACACGGCTGCGCCGTGACTCACGAACACCACAGGATGTTAAAGGTGCTCAGTCAGACTCCAGGAAAAGATGACAAATCTCTGAGTACAGGACCACTGAGGACAGGAACAACCGGCTTGAGCAGGACTGGATACTTTCTGCAACTGACATAGGCAAACAGGAAGCTGCCGACACCGACTTTCAGAACTGGAGGACAGGCAGAATCCACTGGAACTCAGGGTAGGACACGGGATCAGACACAGGGACTGACACAGGAATCAACACAGGGACTGACACAGGAATCCACACAGGGACTGACAGGAACCAGCTCAAACTTAAAGCAGACTGCAAACCAAGGAATATCATCAGCATCTGCTAACTGCAGTGAGCCAGCATATATCAGAGAGGCCTAATTAATTATCTCTTGCAGCTGGCCTGCTGCACGACTAAGCTGACAAGATGCAATCAGCAGCCAGATGAGGCTGAACACATGGGAACAAGCTGCAATTGCACAGACTCACCAGCGGCAGCAGACAAGAGTAATCCAAAACAGAGCAATGGGAAATCCTGGCATGCAAGACAACTAAATAAACATAAAATAGGAATGAACCACTACCTGTGGTTCATAACAGTAGGTGGATGTATAGGCTTGAATAGCCTTTTGCTGCTCCTCCATCCTCTGAAGCATATAGAGTGCTGAATTCAGTTGATGGCAGGGCAGGTTCAGGAATGTTTGCTGTTGCTCCAGACTACGTCACGCAGTGGCAGAATATTGAAAGTGGCCTGCAATTTTTTGGGCCACCGACAGCATCTCCTGTACACCCCTGTTATTTTTTAAAAAATTCTGCACCACCAAATTCATTGTATGTGTAAAACATGGGACATGCTGGAATTTGCCCAGTTGTAATGCACACACAGTATTGGTGGCGTTGTCCGATATCACAAATCCCCAGGAGAGTCTAAGAGGGGTAAGCCAATGAACGATGATGTGCCTCTTATGGAAAGTGGTAATACACAGTGTAGCCTGCCTAGAAATGGTGCTACTGGTGCCTCTGCTGCTGTTGTTGCTGCGGGAGGCAATACATCTACCCAGTGGGCTGTCAAAGTCATATAGTCCTTAGTTTGCCCTGTTCCACTTGTCCACATGTCTGTGTTTAAGTGGACACTGGATACAACTGCATTTTTTAGGACACTGGCGACACTTTTTCTGACATCTCTGTACATTCTCGGTATCGCCTGCCTAGTGAAGTGGAATCTAGATGGGATTTAGTACCGGGACACAATACTTGCATCAATTGTCTGAGTGTAGTATGGTATGCCGGCGGCCGGGCTCCCGGCGACCAGCATACCGTCGCCGGGAGCCCGACCGTCGGCATACTGACAGAGTGGCGAGCGCAAATGAGCCCCTTGCGGGCTCACTGCGCTCGCCACACTGCGGGCACGGTGGCTAAGCGCGCCACGCTACTTATTCTCCCTCCAGGGAGGTCGTGGACCCCCACGAGGGAGAATATCTGTCAGTATGCCGGGTGTCAGGATTCCGGCGCCAGTATACAGTGACCCGGGATCCCGACATTCGGCATACTAAAGACCACCCAATTGTCTAAATCCCACTTCACTAATGGCGGATACCGGACGCACGTCTAACACCAACATAGTTGTCAAGGCCTCAGTTATCCGCTTTGCAACAGGATGACTACTGTCATATTTCATCTTCGTCACAAAGGGCTGTTGGACAGTCAATTGCTTTGTTGAAGTAGCACAAGTGGTCTTCCAACTTACCCTCTGGGATGACGATCGACTCCCGGCACCAACAACAGCAGTGGCGGCAGCAACAGCAGCAGTAGGCGTACCACTCAAGGATCCTCCCAAGGAATCCCGGTTAGGAGAGGACTTGTCAGTCTTGCCAGGAACATGGCCTGCAGGACTACTGACGTTCATGGCTGCGGAGGAAGATGATATTGAGGGAGTTGGAGGTGTGGCTTGCAGGAGCTTGGGTACAACATGAAGAAGGGATTTAGGTGTCAGTACACTGCTTACGCTTTCACCCAAAGTTTCACAACTTGACACTGACTTCTGATGAATGCGCAGCAGGTGACTTATAAGGGAGGATGTTCCTAGGTGGTTAACGTCCTTACCCCTATTTATTACAGTTTGACAGAGGCAACACATGGCTTGACACCTGTTGTCTGGATTTTTGGAGAAATAATTCCACACCGAAGAGGTGGGTTTTTTGTTATTTTGCCCAGGCATCACAATGGGCTTCTTCATCCCATGGACAACAGGTGTCTCCCCTGGTGCCTCGCTTAAACAAACCACATCACCATCAGAATCCTCATCATCAACTTCCTTCTCAGCGCCAGCAACATTCATATTCTTATCCTGGTGTACTTCAACAGTGACATCTTCAATTTCAATATCAGGAACTGGACTGTGAGTGCTCCTTCCAGCACTTGCAGGGGGCGTGCAAATGGTGGAAAAAGCCACCTCTTCCCATCCAGTGTTGGGAAGGTCAGGCATCACAACCACCGACACACTTGGACTGTCCTTGGGGATTTGTGATACCATCTTAGAATGCACGGTTCTTTTCTGTGCTTTTTCCAGCTTAACTCTTTTCATTTTTCTAGTGGGAGGATGAGAGCGTCCATCGTCATGTGAAGTTGAACCACTAGTCATGAACATAGGCTGAGGCCTTAGCTGTTCCTTGACACTCTGTGTTGTAAATGGCATATTGGCAAGTTTATGTTTCTCCTCAGACCATTTCAATTTCTTTTTTTGGGTCTTTTTACTGAACTTTGGCTTTTTGGATTTACATGCCCTCTACTATCACATTGGACATCGGCCTTGGCAGACGACATTGATGGCATTTCATCGTCTATGTCATGACTAGTGGCAGCAGCTTCAGCACTAGGAGGATGTTGTTCTTGATCTTTCCCTATTTTATCCTCCACATTTTTGCTCTCCATTATTTTTCTGGAGTTATATAATACAATATGAGAGCGTACCCCTACACCTCACAGGGCAAACCCTGTAAAAATTATTTGGATTAAATATTAATAACTCCTTTATTTGGAGTTAATAATATATAGCACAGGACAGCACCACTGAATTTATATGGCAGCACCACTGGACTGGATTTATATGGAATTATATGGATTTATATGGAATTATATGGCAGGATCACTGGAATTATACGGCATGATTACTGGAATTATATGGCAATATCACTGGAATTATACGGCAATATCACAGGAATTATACGGCAATTTCACAGGAATTATACTCCAGTATTCCGAGAATTATACGGCAATATCACAGGAATTATACGGCAATATCACAGGAATTATACGCCAGTATCACAGGAATTATATGGCAATATCACAGGAATTATACGGCAATATCACAGGAATTTTACGGTAATATTACAGGAATTAAATGCCAGTATTCCGAGAATTATACGCCAATATCACAAGAATTATATGCCAGTATCAGGTGAATTATATGGCAATATCACAGTAATTATACGACAGTATTCCGAGAATTATATGGCAATATCACAGGAACTATACGCCAGTATCGCGGGAATTATATGGCAATATCACTGGAATTATACTGCAATATCACAGGAATTAGACGGCAATATCACGCCAGTTTGCTGAGAATTTTACGTCAATATCACAGGAATTATACGTTCGTATCACAGGAATTATATGGCAATATCACAGGAATTATACGCCAGTATCACAGGAATTATATGGCAATATCACAGGAATTATGCGGCAATATCACAGGAATTATACGCAAGTATTGCAAGAATTATACGGCAATATCACAGGAATTATACGGCAATATCACGCCAGTATTCTGAGAATTATACAGCAATATCACAGGAATTATACGCTAGTATCACAGGAATTATATGGCAATATCACAGGAATTATACGCCAATATCACAGGAATTATACGCCAGTATCCAGAGAATTATACGGCAATATCACAGGAATTTTACGCCAGTATCACAGGAATTATACAGCAATATCACGGGAATTATATGGCAATATCACTGGTATTATACGCCAGTAAAACTGGATATATGGCAGCAGTGGACTCCACCACTGTGACTGGTCACTGGACTGATGCTGCACAAGAGAGACACTACCCCTGGTCTGATGCAAGACAACACAGCAAAACTGCAAGGGACTTATACAGCAGCACTGGGGACATATAGCAGCAGAGGACACCACCACTGTGACTGGTCACTGAACTGATGCTGCACAAGAGAGACACTACCCCTGGTCTGATGCAAGACAACTGGCTGGACTGATGCAGCATAAGACACTGACTACACTGGACTGAGCAGCACAAGACAGCACTAGAATCACCACCCCCCCTTCCCACCCACACAGACACTGAGGATGGAGACACGTCCTCTCTCAACACTCTCCGAGACTAGAGTAAAAATGGCTGCGACGCGTGGCTCCTTATATGGAATCCAAATCCTGCGAGAATCCGACAGCTGGATGATGATGTTTTGCCTCGTTCTGGTTTCTGAGTCAGGTGGGCAAACCTGAGCCTGACTCGGATTCGGACTCGGGTAGGGAGGTTCGGATCTTAGGGATCCAAACCAGCTTATCTCTAATATATATATAATATGTGCACAAATAAGGATGCACTCACCAGACTTCTCCAGGGTGAAATTGATAGATTTTAATCCAGACAGCACATACTCACAAACAGAAGGTCAACGTTTCGGCTCACAGCAGAGCCTTTGTCAAGACCAGATTACCAGGTTGCCATCTCCCTGGCACTGCTCTGAATAGTGAATATGTTGGTAAGACGATACGTACCTTTCGTGAAACCAGCATCGGTCTTCGATTCATTTGGCTTACTTGACCGGTAAGACTGACAAACCGGTGTCAGCACATTTCTTGCAATTCAAGCACCAACTTTCCACCATGCGGTCCATGATAATTGACTGGGTGCCTCCTCTTGCCAGGGGAGGGGACAGGAACAAGTTGTTACTAAAATGCGAGGCATATTGGATCCATTTCTTGGGGACAATGTCACCGAAAGGACTCAACGAACAGAACTCATTGCACATGGTTTTGTGATTTGGCATCATCTTATGCTGATGCCAGTTTGATTTTTGCTATTTTTTCATGATATTTTTATGTTTTATTATTTTTTGTGACAGTGCGGGGGTGTTCAGCTCTTTGAGTGATCTATCAGTCATGTCCTCTGATCCTTTTGTGTTTTTTTGTTTTTTTGATTGAGTTTATATGTACTCCACTAGGTTTATGTGCATCTTGTGATGCGATTTTTCCTTGTGGCTTTTTATAGGTTTTGGGGATCTATGTTTAGCACCATGAAGAAGTCTCCTCCCCTCCCCCCCGGTGACAGTGTCAGTCAAGCACTGAAAAGTGGGCAGAGCTACTCGGAGAGAAGGGCAGAGCTACACGTAGAGAGGGGCAGAGCAACACGGGACCAGTAGACTGCAGTGCCACAGAGGAGGTCATGCTGCTCCAGATCCTGCCAGTCAGACTGTGATAAGTAAGTGAAGGGAGTGAGAAAATCTTTGTGTGTGTGAGTGTATGTATGTATGTATGTACATACGTATGTATGTGTGTGTAAGTATGTATGTGTGTGTATATTTATTAGAGATGAGCGGATTGTGTTCATCAAGATCCGAACTTCACGTGGTTTTCACGGGTCCGAGGCAGCCTCGGTTCTTCCCGCATTGCACGGTTAACCCGAACGAGGCCGAATGTCATAATCCCGCTGTCGGATTCACGCGAGATTCGTATTCCATATAAAGAACCACGCGTCGCTGCCCTTTTCACTCGTGCATTGTAGATTGAGCGGAGAGGACGTGGCTACGTTCTCTGCCTGAAAAGCTCAATATCTGTGCTCAGTGTGCTGCATTGTATATAGTAGTACAGTACAGTATATAGTAGTACAGTACAGTAGGCCATTTCTGCATCTTGCAGCTCCGTGTCAGACTCAGTTCTAGTATCCTGATCAGTGCTCAATATCTGTGCTGCATTGTGGTGACCAGTATATAGTAGTACAGTGCTGCATTGTGGTGACCACCAGTATATAGTAGTACAGTACAGTAGGCCATTGCTGTATCTTGCAGCTCCGTGTTAGACTCAGTTCTAGTATCCTGATTAGTGCTCAATATCTGTGCTGCATTGTGGGGACCAGTATATAGTAGTACAGTGCTGCATTGTGGTGACCACCAGTATATAGTAGTACAGTACAGTAGGCCATTGCTGTATCTTGCAGCTCCGTGTCAGACTCAGTTCTAGTATCCTGATCAGTGCTCAATATCTGTGCTTCATTGTGGTGACCAGTATATAGTAGTACAGTGCTGCATTGTGGGGACCAGTATACAGTAGTACAGTACAGTAGGCCATAGCTGTATCTTGCTGCACCGTGTCACTTCTAGTATCCTGGACAGTGCTTAATATCTGTGCTCATTGTCAGTGCTACATTGTGGTCCAGTGTCTTGTGTTGCATCTTGCTGCTGTAGGGTGCTGTGGTAGTGTCCTGTCACTGTGCATAGGTCATCATCATTCCAGTCACAGTGGTACCTGGTATCTATATAGTCGTATCTAATTCCAGACATTACTGCCGTCTAATTCCAGATATATTACTGGCATATAATTCCACAAATTAAAAAATGGAGAACAAAAATGTGGAGGGTAAAATAGTGAAAGATCAAGATCCACTTCCACCTAGTGCTGAAGCTGCTGCCACTAGTCAAGGCAGAGACAATGAAATGCCATCAACGTCGTCTGCCAAGGCCGATGCCCAATGTCATAGTAGAGAGCGTGTAAAATCCAAAAAGCAAAAGTTCAGTAAAATGAGGACCCAAAAATCTAAATTAAAATCGTCTGAGTAGAAGCGTAAACTTGCCAATATGCCATTTACGACACGGAGTGGCAAGGAACGGCTGAGGCCCTGGCCTATGTTCATGGCTAGTGGTTCAGCTTCACATGAGGATGGAAGCACTCATCCTCACGCTAAAAAAATAAAAAGAGTTAACCAAAAGCACAACAAAGAACTGTGCGCTCTTCTAAATCACAAATTCCTAAGGAGAGTACAATTGTGTCGGTTGCGATGCCTGATCTTCCCAACACTGGATGGGAAGAGGTGGCTGCTTCCACCATTTGCATGCCCCCTGTAAGTGCTGGAAGGAGCACCCACAGTCCAGTTCCTGATCTTCAAATGGAAGATATCACTGTTGAAGAACACCAGGATGAGTATATGGGTGTTGCTGGCACTGAGGAGGAAATTGACAAGGAGGATTCTGATGGTGAGGTGGTTTGTTTAAATCAGGCACCCGGGGAGACACCTGTTGTCCGTGG